>NC_071090.1:72174273-72419273 GCF_027358695.1 Spea bombifrons
CTGTCAGTGCTGGTCAAAAAAAAAAAAAGCAGGTTGTAAATTCCAAGCAGCTTTCTCAAAATTCTTCAGGAATAGTAAAATGAATTATGGTAGATAGGACTTAAAAAAAGACAAATAACAAATATCAGAGGCTTGTTAAGATACCATTTTTTCCTAAATTTCCATTAGTGCATAACTAATAAAGCTGATAAAATGTGATCCATTAAGTCCTTGTCAAGGTAGACAATCTGCAAGCAAAACACACATAAAAGCTTTTTTAAATCAAACTAAACTATGGGGCTGTTGCCCTTCCGTCCATGTTATCGGCTACCTTTGACTGATATAATCACTTTGTTTCATAACAATAGGAGAAAATGGCATTTAATGAAGATTATCGTTCATTGGTTCGGGGTATCACAAGCCTGGACTTCACAGGAGACAGTGATCCCTGCAAACTACTTCTTACCGGAGATTCTGCATTCCCTGTGCTTGTGACTCCTGCAGGAGATGTACTAATAGCTGCATCTCGGTATGGGAAGGGCCGGGTAGTGGTTTTGGCCCACGAGTCGTATTTGAAGAATCCCCAGTTTGCACACTTCTTACAGAATGCAGTGTCCTGGTTGAATCCATCCCCTGGAGCAGTAATTGGAGTTGGCAATAGCCTAGAAACTTTGGCAAAGAGTCTTTCCGCATCAGGATGCAGTGTCCAAACCAGCTATGATCTCAAGCAGGGCTTAGGTGTTCTATGCACTATTCACAATAATGACAGCCAGACTGAAGACATTATATCCTTTCTGCGGGAGGGTGGAGGTCTACTAATTGGAGCGGAGCCCTTAAAATGGGCAGACAGCAACAGAGATGAAAATATTTTGCAGAAATTTCCCGGAAACCAAGTAATATCGGTGTCTGGTGTTTACTTCACTGATAAATGTGGAGAAAAAGGGAACTTCAGTGTTAGTGAAAATATACCATGGAACCCAATTTATACAGAGTGAGTATATATGCACTATTCCTAGCTTCATTTGCACCTCTGACATAAATCTTGAATAGGGAATTTACTATTTATAATATTTTTTAATGTAAATAAGTATTGCACATTTCAGCCAGACACACTTTGAGAATAATAATACACATATATACTTTATACATCATATATGCCTCTCTATTTACCGAACACAGAGTTTCACAAATGTAAAGAATAGCTCCCAGATTTTAATGCAATGAAATGCACTGGAATCCATGCAAAAAAATACTTTAATATGAATTTAAAGTAAAAATAGAATATTGATGCAGTTCCACAATCACTCAGACCTTTCTTTGGTTGAGGAGTGGTGCGTGACTCTGCTAATTCTCCATCACATTGTCTGCACAATTTTTCCATTAAATCGCACATTACTCCAACTTAATCCATATTTGATTTGCTCTGGTATTTGTAGGAGGTGAAATGTTTTACGAGGTATGACCACTATAGGTTTCACCTCAGCAATGAATGTACTATGCACAGCTGTGAGATCTCTTATGAAGTTCTGTTCTTTCGAACTATCTATACACAGTGTATAAAGTGCTAATCAACATTTAAGTGTTTTCTCTTACAGTTTGAACTTTTCACTGGATTTGAAGCATCTTTTTCAAGGTGTGTCCAATGTGGACATCAGTGGTTCAGCTGTCCCCTCAGAGCTTCTACTTCATGGACCTTTGACATTTCCAATTGGATTGAGTGACAAAAACCAATGTTTTTTTGCTGCTGCATATTATGGAAGAGGACGTGTGGTTGTGGGGACACATGAAAGTTACCTAAATAAACCAGAACTCAAAAAATTGCTCCTAAATGCCATATCATGGCTTGACACAGGCAAAAAGGGAACCATCGGAGTTCGTAATAAACTGGCAAAATTTGCCCAAATCTTGAAACAAGAAAGCATCAGTTGTAAAATATCAAACCTAGTCCCTGACCTCAGCATCTACTGTTGTGATTCCTACAGTGATAATGAGGCAGCAAGCATCCAACAGTTTGTAGCAGAGGGTGGAGGCCTCCTAATTGCTGGCCATGCCTGGTATTGGTCTTATGGAAAATCAGTAGAAAGTGTATTGTCCAATTACCCAGGAAATAAAATTCTGAATAAGTTTGGAATTAGTATCCTTGGGAGGACTGTCCCTCAAGGTATCTATAAGACATTAGACCCTGAGGGTGCTGCAAGCTGCTATCACTTCCCCAAAGCATTCTGCCAGCTGCAGAAGGACTTAGAAAGTGGGGTAGAAATAAAACCTCCTCTGAAGTCCTGGTTGCAAAACCTTCAAAAAGATATCTCAAGTTACTTGAAGCTGCCAGCTTGCCCTCTCATTTCTTGCCAACAGCAAAGGTTTGCAAGTCTTGTTCAGGGGTGTGCAATACCCAATGTTAGCAAAGAATGTCCTGTGAAAAGTGACTCCAAAGAAGCTTTGATCCTCAGTTTGGCTCAAGATGTCTCCTGTCTAAGCCTAGAAAACAGCCAGAGGTTGGACAACGTTCAAGACCAGCCATCAACTACTGTGCAGATAGATGCTACAAATCCAGGTAACACTAGGTACTCAAGAAAAGTGTTTCACTGTTGTCGTGTCAGACATTTTTAGACTCTACATGGGATTGATCTTTATGTTTCTCAGTCAATATATTGTATATTTACATCTAAATAATTATCTGTACAATGCCACATAGCATATATAATGCATGCACAATATACATAAAACATATCTATGGAACATGTGACTGTATCATATTTGCTAATCTTGTTTTTCCCTCCCAGGTGATGATGCCTGGAGAAGCACTGGGCTGTACTTGCCTCCCGGAAAAACAGTAGTAATTGTGTTTCCAGCTTCAGCTGTGGGAAAAGGTCTTCAGGTAGCAATACCAAACTGAATTGAAAATCTCAAAGGGTGCATTGTATCAATAACCAAACATGGACAGATCAGGAGAATTATTGTTTCTCCATCCTACCTCCAAGACTGGGCCTGGCTGGAGTTGGATGGTTGGAAAGGGAGATAGACTGCAAAAGGCCTAGCTGTTGAAGTGATTAAGGGAATAACAAAGAAATGAGCAGAAAGGCAAAGAGGCAGAAATAAGATTGTAGGGTAGAAGAAATATACCCGACCAAAAATGTTTATTTTTATTCTAACTTTTCATATGCTTCAAGTTCATTTGGAAGCATGGATAGGAAACCATTGATGAGGTCCTGCTACACATCTTAATTGTTCTATAGCTATAGACTATATTCTATTTGTCATTACCAGAATCATTTACCTTTGTTCCATAACCACTGTAAAATCATACTTCTTGCTAAGAATTTTGGGTGCCTGACATACAGGAAGCCTGGTCAAAAATAGTAGGAAAAGAAACTTGCCTTCACTGTGCCATGGAGCAGTATTTGTACATAGAGACACCTAGAGGCAAATCCAACCTTGTACTTATCAAATTTATGATGATGTCTGTGAATGATGCCTTTTGACTTTCCATAGGCACTGAATGTACCAAATGTTAATCACAGTTCACATATGCAGCTTTATATACATGTGGTGTCATCTAGGTGCAGATTGGCTGTCAAACAGATGACCTGAGTTCTGCAAACAATTTATGTCGAGCCCCAGTGGTTGTAAACAAAACATCTGTGCTTAGTGAGAAGGTTTTAGCATCCTGTGTTTGGGGTGGACTCCTCTACATCATTGTGAAATCAAAGTGCACTCTGGGTATTGTTCCCATTAAAGTGTATGGAGCAGAACCAGCTCCAACATATATAAAAGGTAAGTTTGAAATTTTTGTGGCACTGTATTTCTTAATATAGTTTGTTCTAAGGACAAATTAAAATCTGCAATTTTCTTGTCATGTATTTTAAAGCCTCGTAGTTTCTGATGATTATGTACATGCCCATATCAGATAATCTTGCAATATCATATAGCGTGCAATGGTAAAAATATCCACTTCTTATTGGTTAAAGAGAAGTCTTTTTTTGTCACATTTTCAAAAGACCTCTTCTCCATACTAAAACATGTAACAATTTGTATTGCATGGACAGAATGAGGACTTTAAGTTGCTATTTTATAACACATTTTCCCATAGCTCCTGAGCATTGCTGGGGCAGATTGCCTAACTGGAACTTTGTGCCCTTTTTTTCTTGATGGGAATGGATGTGTTTAAGTGTTTTACAGCTCATAAGGGTCACAATAATGTGCATAGAAAGTGGTCTTATAAAGTAGGTTGTGTACACATTGTTTAACAAATTAATTACCGTATATCTAAAATGGAAACAAATGGGGGAGTATTCTTGATTTAGTCTCACTGAACATGAGCCTGGTTATATAAACATGTGGTTTACCAATAATGCTCAAAATCAGTTCGAAAAAACTTGTAGATGAGCCCAATTTTTCTCTTGAACTGTGTTCTTTTTTTCTCTCGAACCGTGGTGGAATATACTGTATTAGTTTCATGCTAGATCCAATATATGCTAATTAATTGTGGTTGCCTTGTTGCTTTAAATGACTACCAGATACATTATTGTGTTGAAGTATCAATCCAACTGATTTTTACTTTCTCTCAGGCCAGACCAACCTCTCAGACTGGCAGCAAAACATCCGTAATCTCCCAGCTCCATGGGCTGAGTTAATTGGTGAAAACCTGATTCTGACAGTGCCCTCGGACTCAATCCGCTCACTAGATGACCCAGAAGCACTTATGTCTATGTGGGACAAGATCATGAAAGCGGTTGCTGAGCTTGCAATGACTCCTCTAAAGTTTTTACGCCCAGAGAGAATTGTGGCAGATGTGCAAATCTCAATTGGTAAATACCTTGACTTATCCATTTAAGATATATAGTCTTTCGTTTCACTTACTTGGGTTGCATATTTAACTTTTTTTAAGATAAAACAGCACAACAAACAAGTGCAACTGTCAATGTCAATCTATCATAAAGAGACATGTCATGCAAATGGAATGTCTTATAGATAGGTCACTGGGAGTCTGGTGCAAGTGCTATTCATCAACTAATAATATTAACTATATAGAATAATTAATTTATTAGTAACAAACAAGATGTGACCCACATCCAGTCACCTAACTCAACATTTATTAGTTTTTTCTTCCCATAAAAGTATATGAAGAAGACAAAACAAACAAGTTGATTGACACCCACATCTTTGAAAATGCTTTAAATTATTATTTTCTAGATAATAAAGCCAACAGTACTGTGGACATATTGGACAGAATGATAATTCTTAAATTTCAAAAATCTCCTTGTAAACAATGTTTGTGGGGTACAAACTGTTTTACTTGAGGGAAGCAATGAATCCTATGTGAATATGAAGATTTTCACCCTGACTGCCTTTTCAGCTGTAGCTCTAGGAAACCCGACATGCGATTGTTCCAGACGAAGTACGGGTTGGGACAAATATATTCCAACCTTACTTAAAGTCAGCTCATGGCAAAACTTAAATGTACAGGAGGGTACCAATGTGACATGGCATCCATGTTACTGTAAAAAAAAAAAAATAATAACAGCGTTCTGTATCATGTAGGTTACCTGACATTTGCAGTAATGCACAGTATTTACTTTTTTTTTAGCCTAAAGGACTAATCGCGGTATAATGCCAGTAAAATTGGTTCAAGGATGTAAGGGAAAAATTCCAGCAAAATTGCCTCTAAGGCATGACACTGGTTATCAATCAATTATATTCAATCAAAAATATATTATATTCAACAGCGTATTTTACTTTGAAGGTAATTTGGCGTTTTTCTGTTAATTTAGCTTTAAAAAGCAGTTGAAGCTATTACTGAGCTCTTCTGTTTGAAAGCAATGCTATGACATACTGCATTACTCAGATTACCCAGATCTGTTTTATTATAGAGATAGAAACATGGTTGGTTATGGTAATACAATAACTGGTCTGGAACTGTAACTCATCAAAATCAAATATAATTGGACAGCTCGGTACTGATACTAAAGCGCTGCATAGCTTAGTTGTCATGCAAATGACAAAGAAAGACTGATTGATCTTAACTTATATTGGTAGAAGAGATTTGAACAGTAGAAATATTAGAATAAGAGGTCATAGTCTACAATTAGAGGGTCAGATGCTTAGATTTAAGGTAAGAAGGTTTTCATTCAAAGAAGAGTCATAGATAAATTGACTCAGTTTCCAGCGGAAGTGGTGAAAACTAATACAGTGAAGGAATCAAGACATACATGGGAGAATAATATTTAACACAATGCTGAGTTTTGAGGACTTTCAGTAACTAGAGAAAGGGACAGTCCAAATAGCCCAAATGGTTCTGATATGCTTCTTTGAGTATCACTCTACTGTAAGCTTTCTAGGAGCATACAGATTCAAGGCAGATCCATCTAAAGTCATACAGTATTGAGTGTGTGCCTATAATGTTTAACAGCTTCTGTTAAATTCCTGTCCTCTGTGACTGGAATAGATTGTATTTTGGATATTTTTTTTATTACTACAGGTTTTATGCATTCTGGTTACCCCATTATGTGTCACTTTGAATCGGCAAAGGGAATGGTTGACCTTCAGAGTATCCAGAAATCCGGAGTATGGGGGTCTGCACATGAGCTTGGGCACAATCAGCAGAAAGGGTATTGGGAGTTCCCCCCACATACCACGGAGGCCACATGTAACCTATGGTCTGTTTATGTACATGAAACCGTCCTGGGAATCCCACGAGATCAAGCTCATAATAGCCTACAGCCAAAAAGCAGGGATGAACGAATCAAAGCCTATCTGAAAAACGGAGCTATCTTAGACCAATGGTCTGTGTGGACTGCACTGGAAACTTATCTTCAGGTAACACATTCATGAATACATAATATTACTTTAAATGGATCACGAGTATTGGAATAAAAGAAAAATGAAATTACTATTATACCGTGTTACGCCATTTGTCACAGCCACACAAAAAATGTTGTCCATAATTATCACAAGCATTGCAATGAAGTACAAGCAATAGTTATTTCCATTAGCTGTTAAAAAGCATAGGTTTGTAGGTTTGTTTTCTTTTTCTTTTAGTGGAGCAGAATATGTTGATTAATTGAATAATGACCCAATTAAAACTAGTTTTGTAGCTCATATTGAATTCAGTTTGGCTCCTCGAGGACTTTTTTCTCTTTTATTGTCATATTGGCGAACTGGCTTTCTGGCCTCCTGATTTTGGTACAGGTGGCTAGTTTAAATAATGTCAGTTGTCCCGGCATCAGAAAGTAGAATTTTTCTCATGCTGCAACATGGTTAATGTCTTAGTGAAAATGCCTTTGGCATAACATTTACCACTAGTAAAATGTTTCATTCAAATTATAAAAAAAAAAGTATGTAATAGTTTTAAAACATCCTTAAAGTACATCATAGCACAATGAATTCAAGTAGTATTTTAAGGCCTTCTAGTTTAAAATATTGGGAGTGGATATCCTCCAGAGGGTATTGCCCAACTGCAATCATATGAAACAGTTTTGAGAACTCCATGGTTTATCCAAGACTTTTATGTAACTATAAATATCTATGTCTATTTTTCCAGTTACAAGAGGGCTTTGGCTGGGACCCGTTCAAAAGTGTTTTCTCAGAGTATCAAACTTTCTCGAATGTCCCCAAGGACAAAAATGAGAAGATGAATCTGTGGGTGGAGACATTCTCAAAAGCTGTGGATAAAAACCTCGTTCCATTTTTCGAGGCCTGGGGATGGCCTATTGATGATGAAACCCGCACCAAACTGTTCTCCCTAGCTGAGTGGGAGAATGATCCCATGAAGTCATATACAGCAGGAATCAAAGCATAAGAATGCTAAAAAGAAATCTAGCTCTACTGTGTTAATGCTCATATTTAGGTTGTGGTTTTTGATCAGAAATTTCAAGCTTTTAAAATTGATATGGTTGACTAATTCTGGAACGAATAATGTTAATCTCATGCATTTTCTTTTAGATAATTACAATAGAAAAATAGAGATAGCCTCTAGAAATCTAATCACAAACGTAGCTACTTTGTTTTACATGATTATTCCTATTTTCATTACTGTGGTGCTGTGTGATTTAGAATCATCTCATTCAGTAGAAAACTAGGATTGGACTTTTTCTTAACACATTCCAACAACCTTTCCAAACTGAAGCTTAATATAGCAATTAAGTATGCAAAGATGTTGACAGGCTCATTCAAGATATGAATCACAAGCCCATGCTAGCTTTAACAGAACTTTAACCACGCAACCACAAATACAAAAAGTGTAACCCCCCAAATATATATGGTAACAAGTCTTGTAGTGGTAGCAAGTATGCCGATGAAAACAGGGCTTAGCGTTTCGATTAAAATGCCTTTTTTTGTTTTATTCATTCATTCACGCATTCTATGCCAATTTAAACTTAATCAAAGACCTGATAGCATTTGTTCATTAAATATGCTGGAACCTATGTCTTGTCCTTTTTGTTTTCTTTTATTGCTAGATGTTCTTTAAAAGGGTGTACTGTAGTTTGGGGTAGCCGTATTAGTCCAGTGTATACGAATGCAAAAAAACAGAATGTTGCAGAATCTTGTAATACCTTTTTTATTGGACTAACAGTATTTAAAATAATAGACGAGCTTTCGGGAGTCCTCCCTTTGTCAAGTCAAAAGCATTTCTGACCAAGCAAGTGAAAAACACAGTTTAAAACAGTTTAAAACTGACCAGTACATGTTCTGATACAGGGTTAAAACAGGGGTTAAAATAACAAGATAGAGAATTTGCAGACAAAAAACTAAGAGGGTCGTAAATAGTAAATAGTGGCATATACTGCACAGATAAGGCTGGGGGGGGGAGCAGGGGTGAGCATGTAGGAGAGAGAGGGAGAAGGGAAAAAAAAAAAAAAAAAAAAAAAGGCACAGGTTATAGGAAGTTTTGATAATGAGCTAAGAAGCTCAAATCCACATTAAGTCCTCTGTTTTTACAATCATAAAAATGTATCATTTTGGCTTCAAATGTCTTTCTTTCTTGGGTGTTTTTGAAATGACCTCTCAGTGTTTTGATTTTGAGGTCATGTATGGAGTGACCGGTTTGGGTAAAGTGGTGCCCAACTGGGGTGCAAAAGTTTTCTTCATCATGATGGTTGATGGAGTATCTGTGCAGATTCATCCTTTTATTAAGTTGCTGGCAGGTTTCACCGATGTAACACCCTATAGTACATTTGGTGCATTGAATCATGTATACAACATTCTGTGAAGTGCATGAGTATGATCCTTTAATATTGTGTGTCTTGTTGTTGTGGGTGGCTGTGTTGCTGGTACAGATGTGTTGACAAAGTTTGCATCTAGCTTTGTTGCATGGTTTGCTTCCATTATCTGTGTGTGTTGTTTCAGTATGTAGTTTGCTACTCACCAGCTTTTGTTTGAGATTCGCTGGTTGTCTGAAGGCCAACCCTACAAATATTATCGCTACATTGATGATATTTTCATTGTCTGGACGGACGGAAAAGAAAACCTCAAAAAGTTCCATAACGCATTCAATACATTTCACCCATCTATCAAACTCAAAATGGACTTCTCCACAGAAAGTGTAAACTTCTTGGATACAACTGTCACAATAAACAAGGACACACTACATACATCCCTGTACAGAAAACCCACAGACCGATCCAACTACCTGCACAAATCCAGCTTCCATCCATCCCACACAAAGCAAGGCATCATCCATAGCCAAGCCACCAGGTACCACCGCATCTGCTCCAACACTGATGACAGAGACATGCATCTTAAAACACTGTCTGAGACATTCAAACAAAAGGGATACAAACCCAGGATAATCAATAAGAAAATTAACTCTGCGCTACAAACCCCACGTGAACACCTGTTGCAATACAGAGACAAACAAACATCCTCACGCATACCTTTGGTAGCCACATACAATCCTGCCCTAGAAGAAATCCGAAAAATCATCAAGGATCTGCAACCAATGCTAGCAGAGGATGAGGTGTTAAAAGAAATTTTCCCTGAACCCCCCATCTTGGCCTTCAGACAACCAGCGAATCTCAAACAAAAGCTGGTGAGTAGCAAACTACATACTGAAACAACACACACAGATAATGGAAGCAAACCATGCAACAAAGCTAGATGCAAACTTTGTCAACACATCTGTACCAGCAACACAGCCACCCACAACAACAAGACACACAATATTAAAGGATCATACTCATGCACTTCACAGAATGTTGTATACATGATTCAATGCACCAAATGTACTATAGGGTGTTACATCGGTGAAACCTGCCAGCAACTTAATAAAAGGATGAATCTGCACAGATACTCCATCAACCATCATGATGAAGAAAACTTTTGCACCCCAGTTGGGCACCACTTTACCCAAACCGGTCACTCCATACATGACCTCAAAATCAAAACACTGAGAGGTCATTTCAAAAACACCCAAGAAAGAAAGACATTTGAAGCCAAAATGATACATTTTTATGATTGTAAAAACAGAGGACTTAATGTGGATTTGAGCTTCTTAGCTCATTATCAAAACTTCCTATAACCTGTGCCTTTTTTTTTTTTTCCCTTCTCCCTCTCTCTCCTACATGCTCACCCCTGCTCCCCCCCCAGCCTTATCTGTGCAGTATATGCCACTATTTACTATTTACGACCCTCTTAGTTTTTTGTCTGCAAATTCTCTATCTTGTTATTTTAACCCCTGTTTTAACCCTGTATCAGAACATGTACTGGTCAGTTTTAAACTGTTTTAAACTGTGTTTTTCACTTGCTTGGTCAGAAATGCTTTTGACTTGACAAAGGGAGGACTCCCGAAAGCTCGTCTATTATTTTAAATACTGTTAGTCCAATAAAAAAGGTATTACAAGATTCTGCAACATTCTGTTTTTTTGCATTCATTAAAAGGGTGTAAAAAGACACATATGGGTCTATAATATCTACGAAGAACATTACATGATGCCTTTAGCTTAAATACAATACATTGCTATTTTCACAATAGTGCAGTGTTTCTCAGGTCTCAACCTGAGGCATGTATAAAGTTAGCTGAGAATCACAAATGTACCACATGAATGATTTCAGGAAAAACATTTTACACAAAGCCTCACAAAGGACCAACATTTTACCTTACTATTTCTGATACTTACAAGCCATTATCATCCACAAGACATCTATTGAAAGACGTCTAACATTGTATCAGGTGGGCAAGCCCACAACTGATGGACAAAAACCAATTCACTAGAAGAGATGTCCGGTTTTCAGGTAACCTATGTAGGTACTTGGAAGCCAATTTAAGTGACTCTTGAATCCACTACTGTGAATTTGGCTTTGGATTCGAAAGTGCTTTATGCATTAGTGAATTGGGGACAGTATTTATAGAGTACGCTATGGGTACTATAATCAGACATATATATACCAACATATTATCAGGGGATTCACTTTTTACGTAATAGACAATCTCTACCCAATGTAGTAACTGTTTCATTTACTTCATCAATCAATTCATTTGGATAACTGCTTACACTAAATATCTTAGGCATATCATGTAATGTATGAATTTATACTTGACCATCTGGGACAATAAATTTTATCTGCAAAAAACAGCTTTTGAGTAAAGAATGAAAGAGTCTTTTAGTATGTGAAGGATCACATCTCAAAAGATTATTCTTTTTGGTAGGCTTCATATCCAGTTCCATGGTTCGAGTCTCCTCACATTCTATTATCATAGTATCCATAAAACCGGTAGCAGATAGACTGTGTGTCAATTTAATTTCCTCAGAATTGCAAAGAACTCCTGGAGGTTCTCCAATGTATCCCCCCACACACACAGCAAACACATCATTGATATAAAAATACCAATAAAAGATACAATAGCATGGCATAGATACATTTCTCCTCAAAGTCTGACAAATATTCACATATGTGGGGGCCATATTGGAGCCCATTGCAAGTAAAGGTCTCCATCATTTAGAAACTAATGACAAAACTCCAACAATTTGTCATAGTACCCCAACCTCGTTGGCAATAATCGCATAGTTTTTAGTTTTTTACCCCATCATCTGAATATAAAGTATGTATTCTCATTTACTCTGATGTTTTCAACTTTCAACAATAAATAAATGGTGTCAATCAAAAAATATCTTACATTTTTCAAATGTCTAAAGACCTGGTCAAGAAAAATAAAAAGTGGACTGAAAAAGAGTCCTATAAACCCCATGTCACTATAGACCTGCCTATACAGTATCAGCGTTCTCCTGTCTGGTGGGCGAATCTGGGTTTGGTGGATGCCAGGAAAATGCTATCAAGCAAAATGCACAGTGGTGGAAGAAGGATAGTGGTCTGGGGCTGTTTTTCAGAGTTTGAGCTATGCCCCTTAGCTCCAGGGAAGGGTTATGTTACAGCATACAAACATTCCTTAGACAATTGCATGCTTCCAACTTTGCGGCATAAGTTTATGGAAGGCTCGTTCCCATTTCAGCATGACTGTGACCCTGTGCCCAAGCAGGTTCCAGAGACATGGTTTGACAAGTTTGGTGTGGAGGAACTCCACATTTATCACAGAGCTCTGACCTTAAACCCACTGAACATGATTGGGATAATTAAAATGCCTTTTATGAGCCATGCTTTCTCATTCAACATCAGTGCCTGACTTCATGAATGCTCTTTTGATGGAATGGGCACAAATCCTGACAATCACAACCTCCAAAATGTTGTGGAAAGCTTTCCCATAAAAGAGGCTGTTATTGCTGCTAAAAGGAACTTACTCCATATTAATTTCCATGGTTTTGGAATGGGATGACCAACAATCTCATATGCACTATATGGACAAAAGTATTGGGACATCTGACCATTACGTTTATGACATTGCATTCTAAATACATAGATATTAATATGTAGAAGAATTGTAGGAATTTTTGCCCATTCATCCAGAAGAGCATTTGTGAGGTCAGGCACTGATGTTGGATGAGAAGGCCTGGCTCGCAATCTCCATTCCAGTTGGGGGTTGAGGTCATGGCTCTGTGTGGGTCAGTCAAGTTCTTCCACACCAAACTCATCCAACCATCTCTTTTTGGACTTTGCTTTTGTACAGAGTGGCACAGTTGTGCTGAAATAGAAAAGGGCCTTCTCCAACAAAGTTGTAAGCATACAAGTGTCTAAAATGTCTTGGTATGCTGTAGCATTAACATTACCCTTTACCAGAACTAAGGGACCTAGCCCAACCCCTGCAAAACGGCCCCAGGCCATCATACCTCCTCCGCCAAAGTATGCAGTAGACACTATGAATTCTATTAGGTAGCATTCTCTTGGCATCCACCAAACCCAGATTTGTCCATCAGATTTCAGATGGTGAGGCTTAATGTATTACTCCAGAGAACACATTTCTAGTTCTCCGGGGTCCAGTGGTGGTCTCTCCAGTCTTCTAACTAGGAATGAGTAGGCCTACTTTGTTTTAGAACTTACCTTAAAGGTTGCAGGGTGCTGTGTGCTCATGGTTACTTTTGCATCTGTCCTACCTCCTACAACAAATCCTCATATCCATGTTTGGAAATTGTGTACAAAGGACATCTTCTCTTGAGATGTCACCTCATGACCAACTGTCAGCTGTGGAACCACCGTGGAACCCCTTTGTAGCTCCTGTGGTTTTGTGGTTCTCTGCTCCAATAGTATAACTTTTGACTGACCCAAAACATGATTTAAATGGATATTTTAATGTCTATGCCCACTATAGACGAATGCATAATAAAGTATTCTGTGAGTACACCTGGCACAGAAGCTTCTGCAGCTGCACTCGTCCGTGGTCTGACTATTCCTGCAACTTTTGGCTGCTTGAAGCAGTCAATAACTGTCAAGAAAGTGCTTTAATTAGAATCAATAGGTGTGCTTTTCCCCACATGCACCTGCAGCATTTTCTAAACCAGGGTTGGAGCTGGCTACACATCTCCTGAATGGCATATAGCTGGGAGTGGGAGAAGGGAAAGGGAGAATACATGCAACATGAGAATTTAAAAAGGACCACACAGCTATATTATGCTTTAAAGTTCATATGATGGCTGGTGAGTCCATGTAATTGGAGTTTTTTCTACATGCTAGACTTTGTTGGGAGCTAGCAAAAATATAAAGGACAAGATGGTTCTGGATGGAGAATGCTTCTGAAACTGTGCAAACATCCTTAATTCCACTTTGCTGGCCTATTGATTCTAAGACCAAAAATCAAACTTCCTTGCAAATATCTGTCAATAAGTTTGTTCTTTGTAAATGTATATACTGGTAAATGACAGACATGCAATCACAAGTCTATGGCCCTTCACAGTCAGGGCACTCCGTTCTATCTTGTTATTAATGAATTAACTGGGTTGTGTGTAGTTTATTGCCGAGTGGTCATTAGTCATTTTCAGTAAGACTTTGTTCAAATTCATTTGAGGGGTAAGGCATGTCATTTGTGACTTCACCTGAAAGTGCAGACCACAAACATTCATGTTCTTATTTGGACAAACTTACATTACATTGCATGAGTTGGAGGTGCAATCCTTGGTATTAACATAACATGTTAGAATGGTGAGAATCATAGTGTTGACAAGGCTATAAATTTAGTGTAAAATGCCCTGCGAGTTGTCTTGGCTGTCTTACTTGTAATCAATGACACTTCATTTGATAACTTGTACTTGAGCTTGAATCATGCCTTGCCATTTGCACTTTTAGTGCTAGATTTTAAAGTAATGTGTGCAACAGATCATACAGACCAATGATCTTGAGATTTGTAGCAGTGGCGTCTCCAGCTTTCATATTTAGGGGGGGCACATGGGGGGCCAGGGACCAAAGTAGGGGGGCCAATTATAAAATGGTACATATACACTATATATATATATATATATATATATATACACGTTAGACGTGCATTTTTAACTACATAATATGCACTTATTACCCCCTGCTTCCGATATATATTAATATTAGCTCCTGCTGCTGATATATATTAATATTAGACCCTGCTGCCGGTATATATTATTAGTCCCGGCTTCCGATATATATTAATATTAGCCCCTGCTGCCAATATATATAAATATTAAACCCTGCTGTCAATATATAAATATTAGACCCTGCTGCCAATATATAAATAAATATTAGCCCCTGCTGCCAATACATATATATACATATATATAAACATTAGACCCTGTTGCCAATATATTTTATAGTGAAAAAATTGGACCCTACCCAAGCATTTCCTTGGGTCCTGCTCAGCGCTCCCTTGCATGCAATCACTCCCTCCGCTACCACACCGAAAAAAATATATTTGCCACACTGACTGCAGATCAGGGGAAGACAGTGAGAGTCAGTGCAGTGTTCCCTCCTTCTGACTGCACCGGGACATTGAGAGGTCCTCTATCCTGTAATCATCCCCAGAGTCCCTTTGTCCCCTCATTCACTAAAGCATACCGCTCTTTTACTTACACCCTGTAGTTCAGGTATAGATCAAATAAACAACACATGGAAACAACACATGCAACTGAATTAGACAAAAAAAACCCTGTATTTGCATGTATACATAAATAATGTATGGAAACATAGCAGATACAGATCAACAGAATTATACACACTATTTGACATCCAAACAACTATAAATCATTTTTATCACATTATTAAAATCCCAGAAATCAAAAAAGTTAAAAGGCCCAAACAAATTAAGATTAGACATAATGGAATCAAACATTTGCTACTGCAAAAAATTTTAGATGAAAAAGTCCAGTTTTATTCAGCGCAACAAAACAGTGATAGCATTATTCTTAACAATATTAATGCATTAATGCATCACAACCATCTTAGCACTGCGTCACCAAATGAACAAATGAACACCTCATTACAGATAACACAATGCATGCAGCTGCATATAACTAAGCTGAGTACCACTTGGTCTGAGAAGGCCTGTGAAACCAAAGGGGAATAGCGTCCTGTATAATGAAATCAAGAACTGAGTTTCACAAACTCTGAACCAACATCTACGTTTCCTTTTAATAATATATTCAGACTGAAATAAGAGTAAATAACACAAAACCTTTACTTTTCCTCTCACTGATTTCTAGGCCTAGAAAGTTTTGTCCTCTGAAGTGACCACAAAATCTGGATAAATACAAATTACAAAGTTCTATTTAACCCTCTACAGCAAGTAAAGTGCCAGGAAACAGATGACCAAACACATATCAGGACAGGGCAGGCTCTGCTGCCACATGGACCCCCACACCAGGATGGGATAACCTACTAATATTATTAAGTATATATTTATACTACTAGTATAAAAATGCTTTCCACATTGCTCTGTTTGTGTGTATTGCCCCTTGTGTATTTGTGCCCCCCCAGCCACCCTCCTTTGTGCATTTTTGCTATACACCCTTGTGTATTGATTTATTTGATGCCCCCAGCCAGCCCCCTCCCTTGTGTATTGATTTATTTGATGCCCCCAGCCAGCCCCCCTCCCTTGTGTATTGATTTATTTGATGCCCCAAGCCTGCCCCCCTCCCTTGTGTATTGATGCACCAACCCCTTGTAATGGTTATTATAATGGCCCCCATACAAATGTGTATTAACCCCCCCTGATGTGTAATTATGTCCCCAGCCTGCCAGCCACCATCTTTATGTATTTTATTTTCCCAAGGCAGCCCCCCCCCTTGTTAATGTGCCACCTCCAGTGAGATCTGGTGTACTTGCTCTAGTGCACTGCTCCTTGCTCTTAGAGCAAATAACACAAATATTAAATAATGGCATTTTTAACCCAAACATATTTAATGGGGGTTCTCCTTTTAGTTTCAAATGACATTTGAAGACCCTCAACTATTTTTTTAAAATGAAATACCGTATTTGCTCGATTATAAGACGAGGTTTTTTTCAGAGCAAATGCTCTGAAAAATACCCCTCGTCTTCTAATCGGGGTCGTCTTCTAATCAGACCTCAAATAGAGGTCTGATTAGGAGACTAAGATCCAGATCCCCCGCACCGCTGCAGGGGACCTGGATCCTCCTGTCTCACCCGACCCCCCCCATCATACACACACTTACCGGTGCTTCCTGCAGTGTTGCCGGGGCAGCGGGTTGACGTCTACGCGATCTGCGTAGACAACGTCCGCTGCAGCCGGAAGGAGGTGTGGCTAGCAGCGGGGGTTGTCTGCGTCCGTCGCATAGACCTTCCCCGACTGTCAGAGATCAGAGTTCCCCGCTCCGGTGCGGGGAACTCAGATCTCTGACAGCCGGGGAAAGTATACGCGACGGACGCATAAAAACCCCCGCTGCTAGCCACACCTCCTTCCGGCTGCAGCAGAAGGCGACGTCAACCCGCTGCCCCGGCTGGAAGCACCGGTAAGAGAGGGGGGGAGAGCGGGGGAAGGGGGGTGAGAGAGGGGGGGTAAGAGAGCGGGGGAAGGGGGGTGAGAGAGGGGGGGTGAGAGAGAGAGAGAGTGTGTGTGTTAGTTAAATGGGGGTATAGGGTGTGTGTGTGTGTGTGTGTGTGTGTGTGTTAGTTAGTTAAATGGGGTATAGGGTGTGTGTGTGTGTGTTAAATGGGGGCATAGGTCATTTCTGGAGTGGCGTTAAGGGGGCATTTAATAGTGCACTCTGCCTCCTGAAATGCCTTATACCTCCCTATATGCCACTCTGCCCCATAATATGCCTTTTAACCCCCTAAATGGCAGAGTGGCATATAGGGGTATAAGGCATTTCTGGAGGCAGAGTGCTCTATACAATGCCATTTAACTCCCTTAATGCCACTCTGCCTCCTGAAATGCCTTATACCTCCCTATATGCCACTCTGCCCCATAATATGCATTTTAACCCCCTAAATGCCAGAATGGGATATAGGGGTATAAGGCATTTCTGGAGGCAGAGTGGCACATAGGGGGTCAAAAGGCATACCATGGGGCACAGTGGCATATAGAGGGTTAAAAGGCATATCATGGGCCACAGTGCCATATTGGTGTGGCAAGCCTGGGGGCAGATGTGTGTAACTGGGGGACAGGTTGGAAAATACAAGAAATAAAAACAAAAAAAATCTTTTTCTCAATCATAGCTTTTATTAAAAAAAATAGTTTACATGAATTAACATTTACTGGTAAAACTTTTTTCCTTTAGGGTCGTCTTATATTCAGGCTTTTTCTTTTTTTCCTAAGTTAATATTCAGATTTTGGGGGGTCGTCTTATAATCAGGGTCGTCTTATAATCGAGCAAATACGGTAATTACTTTTTTGAAGTCTTCGTTTTTCCGCCTTAACACCGCTGCTCTTGCTCTCCTACCGCGTGCTCCCTGTCAAAACCGCTTCGGTTTTAAAACCGCTTCGGTTTTACAACCGCTTTGAAACTGTTTGAGCTGAAATTGCAGCCGATGCGGCTGACAGTTTCAAAGCGGTTTTAAAACCGAAGCGGTTTTAAAACCGAAGCGGTTTTACAGCCGCTTTGAAACTGTCTGAGCTGAAATTGCAGCCGATGCGGCTGACAGTTTCAAAGCGGCTGTAAAACCGCTTCGGTTTTAAAACCGCTTCGGTTTTAAAACCGCTTTGAAACTGTCAGCCGCATCGGCTGCAATTTCAGCTCAATCTGCCGGCACACCGGGAAATGTCCCGGTCTCCCGGCGGTGGGCCGGGTCAAAGCGGCATCGCATTTCAATTGGGGGGGCACACTGGGGGGCACAGCATAATGTAGGGGGGGCCATGGCCCCCTCTGCCCCCCCCTGCCGACGCCACTGATTTGTAGGAATGATGAAGCCGTAGGAATGTATTACATTTGAATGTATTTGCTAAAAAGCTTAATATGGAGATTACATATTAAGTAATTACAAGTGGTGCTAAGAACGCTTTCCATTGATGCCAGATATGCAGAATTGTAATATTTTACCAAAACACTTGAATGTTCTAGTTTGTATTTTTTAACCACCTGATACAGTCTCACAGCAAACAATGCAGGTAAATAATAAATGTTTGACAAACAAAGAAGAAACATCACCATCATTAGATACAAAGCCTCTAGACAGATACATCCAAAATAAGGCTAATGGCTGCTAGCAAAAACGGGTAGATCATTCCTGCTCTCTGCTTTCAGGTACACTGAAGGTCACAGACAAACATTGTTGCATTCATTATTTTATTATATTTATATATTGCCATATTTGCTCGATTATGAGACAAGGTTTTTGTTTTCAGAGCAAATGCTTATAATCGGACCTCAAATTTGGTATGATTATAAGACTAAGATCCAGATCCCCCACAGCCCTGCAGGGGACCTGGAACCTCCTCTCTGGCAGCTGGTGGATGTCGGCGCGATGCGCACAGACAACCTATGCTGCTGCTGACACTTTTGCCGGGACTTCTATGACGGAGCGCCGACATCACATGACCTTCCGGTGCTCAGTTATAGAAGCCTTGGCGGAAGTGCTGGCAGCAGTGGAGGTTGTCGGTGTGCATCCCGCCGACATTCACCTGCTGCCAGAGAGGAGGATCCCCGCAGGAGACCTGGATTCTCCTTTCTGGCAGCAGGTGAACGTCTGCTGGATGCGCACAAACAACCTCCGCTGCTGCCGGCACTTCTGCCAGGGCTTCTATGACAGAGCACCGGCGTGACATGACCTTCCGGTGCTCAGTCATAGAACCCCAGGCAGAAGTTCTGGTCAGCAGCAGCGGAGGTTGTCTGACATCCACCTGCTGCCCCACTAGACACCAGGGAATCTGAAACATGGAAGACAAGTCTAGGGCTGCACAGGCAAGTCGAGGGGGGATAAGAGTGGCATATGGGGGTATAAGGGATTTCTGGAGGGGTTAAAAGGCATATCAGGGAGGCAGAGTGGCATATAGGGGGATAAAAGGCATATCAGGGGGCATGTGTGCCATGTAGGGGGTATAAGGCCTATCCAGAGGCAGAGTGGCATATAAGGGAGGCAGAGTGGCATATAGGGGGTATAAGGTATATCTGGGGGCAGATGTTCATAACTGGGGGCCGGTTGTCAAATAAAAGGAAATAAAAAGAAAAAAAATGTTTTTCTCAATCATAGTTTTTATTAAATATGAAAAACAGTTTACACGTGAATTAATATTTACTAATTAAACTTTTTTTATGTAATGGTACTAGTTGGAGTGTAAATACAACATTGAAACATTCCACAATGATCTTAGATATTTAGATATTTTTTTAACCATAAGATCGGAATGGACCCCAAAGAACATTCAGCCAGGATGAATATTACATCTAAAAACATGTATCTGATATGGAACTCTCAACGTTATTTGACATTATCCTATAATAAGTTTCACATAAGGGAGTACTATGTATGAAAGAATTGGTAGAGTGCCTGAATACTTTTCAAAACAATTTGCTTGGATTTAGAGGCTTTGCTCCACACACATTTTCTTTTAACTGTAGAATTGAATGTGACTGGACTGTGGGTCCATACAATAATAAACACTGCTCGATTATAAGACGACCTCCCAAAATTTGAATATTAATTTAGGGAAAAAAGAAAACGCCTGAATATAACACTACCCTATAGGAAAAAAGTTTTACTAGAAAATATTAATTCATGTAAGCTATTTTTTCATATTTAATAAAAGCTATGATTGAGAAAAATAATTTGTTTTTATTTCCTTTTATTTACCAACCTGCCCCCAGTTATGCACATCTGCCCCCAGGCTTGCCACTCTGCCCCCAGAAATGCCTTTTACCCCCCTATATGCCACTCTGCCCCATGATATGCCTTTTAACCAGAAATACCTTATACTCCTATACATACCTGGAAACTTCTGGGCTCTGGCGACCCGGAGCCTTCCCTTGCGAGACACGGCCAGGACTGGATGCCGACGTTAGCGGGCGGTCCCACTGACATTGAGGGCGGTTTTGCTGACATCAGGGGCGTTCCTGCTGACGGCAGCGGGAAACACTCCCATTTAAAGAAAAAAATGGGAGTGGGGCGTGTCAAGACCCCGCTCCCGCGACCCAGAGGATTCGGGTTTTCACCCGGAGAACCTGAGGTGCGGCGCTCACCCGGCAATCTCCTGGTCAAACCCGGAGAGTTCCCAGGTAGTGGAATATAGGGGGTTAAAAGGCATATCATGGGGCAGAGTGGCATATAGGGGGTACACTCTGCCTCCAGAAAAGACTTATGTCCCCCCATATAACACCACCCTGACTTACCAGTGCTTCTGACTCCCTGGTGTCTAGTGGGGGCAGCTGGCGGAGGCCGGCATCAGTTCCGGCGGTGCTTCTATGACTGAACACCGGAAAGGTCATGTCCATACCTGGGAATTCTCCGGGTTTGACCCAGAGATCACCGGGTGAGCGCTGCTCCTCCGGTTCTCCGGGTCAAGACCCGAATCCTCCTGGATCGGAGTCTTGACACGCCCCGCCCATTTTTCATTTAAATGGGGGTGTTTCCCACTGACGTCAGCGGGAACGCCGACTTAGGTCAGTGTGTAGTCCTGGCCGCATCCCACAAGGGTAGCCGGAGTCCAGAAGTTCCCAGGTATGGTCATGTCACGCCGGTGCTCCATCATAGAAGCCTTGGCGGAAGCAGGGGCGGGCTGGGCCGGGGGGCAGGGGGGCAATTGCCCCCCAGGCCGCCCTAAATCCGGGCCGGTGGGCCGGACGGACAACCGGCAGATGAGCATTCAATGCGGCTGCAGCCGCAAAGTTAAAAACTAAGCGGCCGCGTGCAGGATTGAATGCGGCCGTCATGCGTACCTGGCGGGGGGGGCGGTCCGCCCCGGCTGCCGCTCATCTGAGGGGTGCCACCATGCCGGCACGCCTTCAGAAACGATGCGCGCAGCAACTGTGGCTGTGCGCCGGGACTTGATGTGTCAAATCCCGGCGCACAACACTGAAGCCACGCCCACCGTCTTCCGCGCTCAGTGCACAGGACAGGAAGAAGAAGAAGAAGAAGAGGAGGAAAAGTCAGAGTGAAAGAAGAAAAGGTAGGAGAGAGTGGATTAGTAAGTGTGTGAGAGTGATGGGTGTTATGCTGAATGTAAGTGTGTGAGAGTGATGGGTGTTATGCCTAATGTAAGTGTGTGAGAGTGATGGGTGTTATGCTGAATGTAAGTATGTGAGAGTGATGGGTGTTATTCTGAATGTAAGTGTGTGAGAGTGATGGGTGTTATGCTGAATGTAAGTGTGTGAGAGTGATGGGTGTTATGCTGAATGTAAGTGTGTGAGAGTGATGGGTGTTATGCCTAATGTAAGTGTGTGAGAGTGATGGGTGTTATGCTGAATGTAAGTATGTGAGAGTGATGGGTGTTATTCTGAATGTAAGTGTGTGAGAGTGATGGGTGTTATGCTGAATGTAAGTGTGTGAGAGTGATGGGTGTTATGCCTAATGTAAGTGTGTGAGAGTGATGGGTGTTATGCTGAATGTAAGTGTGTGAGAGTGATGGGTGTTATGCTGAATGTAAGTGTGTGAGAGTGATGGGTATTATGCCTAATGTAAGTGTGTGAGAGTGATGGGTGTTATGCTGAATGTAAGTGTGTGAGAGTGATGGGTGTTATGCTGAATGTAAGTGTGTGAGAGTGATGGGTGTTATGCTGAATGTTTGTGAATGAGGGTTTCAGATAGCATGGATGTGTAAGAGTTGGGGGATAGCTTGGCATAGGGAGTCCGTAATCACATTCCTTTCATGCCCAGATTCCAGCATGTAGTGGCTGCCTAGGCATGATAGGAGTGTGATTGCTGTTATAAATTATTTTTTGGTCCAACTTCGGTGTGCTAACACTTTTATTGGACAGAATAATTCAATGACAGTATTAATATATATATATAATTGCATAATATATATAATATAATTGCAAACAGCAATCACACTCCTATCATGCTAAGTCAGCCAGCACATGCTAGAACCTGGGCATGATAGGATTGTGATTGTTGTTATATATATGTGTATATATATATATATATGTTAATATTGTTGTTGATTTTTTTGTCTAATTTTAGTGTTACTTTTAATAAAGTTTTTTTTTAGTTTTGGCCAAGTGAATGCTGAATTTTTAGTTTCAGTCCAGAATTTTCATTTCGGTGCATCCCTACGATATACTATGCCAGTCACTAAAGTGGTAAGCCTACACCACATCAATGTTTGGCTTAGTATATAGTGATAGGGGTTGTCAGTGTCTGGCTCAATGTATAGGCACACATTGACGGTGGTGCTGCGTAATCCCTAAGTATATAATGATAACAGTTATGCTGTACCCCTTTCAATGTTTGCCTAACCATAGAAACTATGCAGTTTTAAAGTGTGTGTGTGGGGGGGGGGGGGTACATACAGGGTCTGCCACAGGTTCCAAATACTCTAGGTACGTCCCTGCATCATGCGGCTGTCAGACCCAACGGACATGCCTCAGCTCCTCTTCCCACGTCTTAAAAGGGGTGTGAAGAAGAGCTGAGGCATGCGGTGCGTGCACGCCGGCCACTTTAATTTCATTAGGCGCTGGTGGAGAGACTCCCGCACGACGGCCACTTTCAATGTCGCTCGCGGCCGCTTTGATGGTGCAATGGGCCAGTTGACTAGACTTGCCCCCCGGGCCTTAGGCTGCCAGCCCTCCCCTGGGCGGAAGCAACAGTAGCGGGGGTTGTCTGAGTCCACAGGAATTCTTCTCTCTGGCAGCCAGGGAAGGTATGCGCGATTGTAACTATGGGGTACTTACCTTCCATTACCCCGAACCGCCGTTCTACTGAAGCCCCTCGTTGCCTGTAGCCGCTGCCAGGTTTCCTGAACGCAGATTGCATGGACTCTGGCTCTGTACACACGCGCACCACCGTGTGGCCTCTTATAGACACTACACTTATGCGTTCCAAGCCTCCATTTGATGCGGGGTGGGAAATACAATTAGTATGCCTATTTAAACCTGGCTGTTGAACTAGCTCATTGTCTGTTATCGTGCCTTGTGCATGTTGGCTGTGCTTATTAAATACCTCGTGATTTTGGCTCCTGACCTTGGCTTATTTTTGACGTTCCTGTCTATCTCCTGTGTTTGACCCGGCTTGTTTTTTATTATCCTGTCCTCGCCTACTCCTGACCTTGGCTCCGTGTAACGACTACTCTTTTGCCTGCTGCAACCAGTATACTGCTCTGCTCCTGTACCGGTGGATGATACCAAGTTCCTGCACTGCTGGTCCTCTAGCCGTGACAGATTATCACAGGGCCTACCATGGACCCGCAGACTTGGTTCGTGTGTCCTCTCGTCAAGACCACCAAGATCAGGTGCTGGCTTTGCATGCTTCCCACCTTCAGTCGCTGAAACAAAAGATGGACACTATTACGTTACTCCGAGTTACTCCGATCTTTAACCACCTCCGGTCCATTGCCCTCCTCTGCGGCCTCAGCGAGACTCTCTGCAGCTTCGATTCCTTCAGAGTCTGACAGACTCCGGGGCGGGAAAACCTCCTAAAATGCCTGTTCCTGAGAAGTATGCTGGGGATCCTCATGAATGTCGGGGGTTTTTGAATCAATGCCAACTTCATTTCAGAACCCAACCAGAGACCTTTTCCTCTCATGCCAATCGTGTAGCGTTCATTATTAACTTACTCCGAGGTGAGGCCCTTGCTTGGGCTTCTTCCCTTATGGAACATCAGTCTCCACTATTGGACGAGGCGGATGCCTTTCTCGCGGCTTTTCGTGCTGTATTTGATGCTCCTGGAAGGGTTGAATCCCCCGAGGCAAACATTATGGAACTGCAGCAGGGCAAAAGGTCTGTGGCCCAGTATGCTATAGAGTTTCGTACTCTTGCCTATGAGACTGATTGGAACACCCAAGCCTTGAAAGCAGCATTCCGCAGGGTTAAACGACTCGATCAAAGACGCCCTTACCTATCGAGATCTGCCCGAGAATTTGGAGGACTTTATCGCCTTGTGTCTCCAGTTAGACGCACGGGGCCAGGAGAGACATCTCGAGAAGGAGAGCGAAAGAAAATAGTGCCCCTATCTCCACGACCTCATCCTGCACCCATCACGGTGGAATCTTCTACCCCGGCTCCTGAACCTATGGAGATTGGTCCTCTTTTCCGGCTATCGGGAGATGTGTCTTGGGACTCTGTTTGTATTGTGGACAGAAGGTTCATATGGCTATTAATTGTCCCAAGAAGTCGGGAAGCGCTCAAGCTTAGTGGACCCCCGAGGCATTCCACTGAGCAATGTAAAAGCCTCAACTGCTCCTTCTGATACCCGATTTCCCGTAACCATCACGCTACAGTGGAAAGGTCACCAAGTGGCCACACAAGCTTTCATTGACTCCAGTGCCGCAGGGAACTTCATTGACCAGACCTGGGCTCAACTCCAGGGTATTCGGCTGGTTTCTAAATCCCAGAGCAGTACCGTGGCAGCAGTGGATGGGACACCTCTCGGTCCCGGCATTATAACTCATGAAACACCAAGTCTTCGTTTGATTGTGGGTCTCCTTCATTGTGAATAAATTTGCTTCGATGTTCTCTCCAGCCCGCACCTTCCGGTTATCTTGGGATTACCATGGCTGAGGAGACATAATCCTACGATCAACTGGAGCGAGGGACAAATTACGGCTTGGGGTTCTTGCTGTTTTCGAACTTGCTGTTTACGTCCCTTAAAGGTGAACTCTATTCTAGAAAGTCCCTCAGTCGACCCTAAAGGGATTGTTCCTACACAGTATTGGGACTATCTGGATGTATTCTCGAAACAGAGGGCCGATATCTTGTCCCCTCATCGCACTCATGATTGAGTCATCGAACTCCTTCCAGGGACATCTCCCCCTTCAGGTCGGACATACCCACTTTCTGGACCTGAGAATCAGGCCTTGTCGATATATATCAAAGACTGTCTGGAAAAGGGGTTTATTCGCCCTTCTTCCTCCCCGGCGGGTGCGGGGTTCATCTTTGTTAAGAATAAAGATGGACCCTGCATAGACTACAGGGGGCTGAATAAAGTAACCGTGACGAACAAATACCCACTACCCCTCATCACAGAATTTTATGATCTCCTAAAGGACGCCAAAATCTTCACAAAATTAGATCTTCGTGGTGCGTACAATTTAATCAGGATCAGGGAGGGAGATGAATGGAAAACCGATTTTAACACCCGATTTGGACATTACGAGTACTTAGTGATGCAATTCGGACTTTGTAATGCCCCCGCAGTATTCCAAAATTTCGTCAACGACATCTTTCGTGATATGCTTCTGTCTCATGTCATGATTTATTTAGACGACAACCTTGAAGACCATAGGAGCCATGTTTGTCAAGTACTACAACGTTTAAGAGAAAATTTCCTGTACGCCAAACCTGAGAAATGCGAGTTTGAACGCAGTCATATAAAGTTTCTAGGATATATAATATCCGACACCGGATTGGAGATGGATCCGGAGAAAGTCACAGCCATTAAGGAGTGGAAAAGGCCCACAGACCTCAAAGGAATACAACGATTCTTAGGTTTTGCCAACTACTGTATTTGCTCGATTATAAGACGACCCTGATTATAAGACGACCCCCCAAATCTTAATATTAATTTAGGAAAAAAAGAAAAAGCCTGAATATAAGACGACCCTATAGGAAAAAAGTTTTACCAGTAAATGTTAATTCATTTAAACACTTTTTTAATAAAAGGTATGCTTGAGAAAAATATTTTGGTTTTATTCCTTCTATTTTCCAACCTGTCCCCCAGTTATGCACATCTGCCCCAGAAGTGCCTTATACCCCCTTTATGCCACTGTGCCCCATGATATGCCTTTTAACCCTCTAAATGCCACAGTGCCCCATGATATGCCTTTTAACCCTATATGCCACTGTGCCCCATGATATGCCTTTTAACCCTATATGCCTTTTAACCCTATCTGGCACTTAGAGGGTTAAAAGGCATATTATGGGGAAGAGTGGCATATAGGGAGGTTTAAGGCATTTCAGGAGGCAGAGTGGCATTAAAGGGGTTAAAAGGCATTTCAAAGAGCACTCTGCCTCCAGAAATGCCTTACACCCCCCATTTAACAATTCCTCTCCCTCCTCCAAACTTACCGGTGCTTCTGAGTGGGGGGGGGGGGCGCATAACACAGGAGGGTCGAGGTCCCCTGCATCTGAGCCCCAGGTGCTTAGTCCGGGCAGCATGTAGAGCTCCACGCGAATCCCGTAGAGCTCTACACGCTGCCCGGACTAAGCACCGGGGACTCAGAAGCACCGGTAAGTTGGAGGGGGCATAACACAGGAGGATGCAGGTCCCCTGCATCCTCCTGTGTTATGCCCCCCTCCCCTCCAGCTTACCGGTGCATCTGAGTCCCCGGTGCTTAGTCCGGGCTGCGTGTAGAGCTCTACATGATACAATCGCGTAGAGCTCTACACGCAGCCCGGACTAAGCACCGGGGACTCAGATGCACCGGTAAGTTGGAGGGGGTATAACACAGGAGGATGCAGGTCCCCTGCATCCTCCTGTGTTATGCCCCCCCAGCTTACCGGTGCTTCTGAGTCCCCAGTGCTTAGTCCGGGCAGCGTGTAGAGCTCTACACACAGCCCGGACTAAGCACCGGGGACTCAGATGCACCGGTAAGTTGGGTCGGAGGTTAACACAGGAGGATCCAGGTCCCCTGCATCTGGGTCCCCAGTGCTTAGTCCGGGAAGCGTGTAGAGCTCTACGCGATTGTATCGCGTAGAGCTCTACACGCAGCCCGGACTAAGCACTGGGGACTCAGAAGCACCGGTTAGTGTGGGGGGGGGGGTTAACACAGGAGGATCCAGGTCCTCTGCATAGCTGCGGGGGATCTGGATCTTAGTCTCATAATCAGACCTATTTGAGGTCTGATTATAAGACGACCCTGATTATAAGACGAGGGGTATTTTTCAGAGCATTTGCTCTGGAAAAAACCTCGTCTTATAATCGAGCAAATACGGTATTATCGCAGTTTTATTCACAATTTCTCTCACATTGTGTCTCCCATCTCCGCTCTAACCCGTAAGGGAGCCACTCCCGGCAATTGGCCTTCTGAGGCTGTATCGGCTTTTGAAAAACTTAAGAGGGTCTTCTTATCTGCTCCAGTTCTCGAAGTGGATGCATCTGAGACAGGTGCCGGAGCTATCTTGTCTCAAAGACTGCAAGACCAACAGAATCCATCCTTGTTCATTTTTTTCTAAAAAATTCTCAGCCGCGGAGACTAATTATGACATGGGTAATAGGAAATTGCTGGCCATCAAGATGGCTTTAGAGGAATGGAGACTCCAATCACTATAATTACTGACCATAAAAACTTACTGTATCTAGAAAAGGCCAAACTCACTCCTCGCCAAGCACGTTGGGCCTTATTTTTTACACGCTTCAACTTTTTAATTACCTACTCCCCTGAACTCAGTGGAGTCCCATATTTTAAACAACTGGAGAGCTACCGTATTTGCTCGATTATAAGACGACCCTGATTATAAGACGACCCCCCAAAATCTGAATATTAACTTAGGAAAAAAAGAAAAAGCCTGAATATAAGACGACCCTAAAGGAAAAAAGTTTTACCAGTAAATGTTAATTCATGTAAACTATTTTTTTTAATAAAAGCTATGATTGAGAAAAATATATTTTTTTTGTTTTTATTTCTTGTATTTTCCAACCTGTCCCCCAGTTACGCACATCTGCCCCCAGGCTTGCCACACCAATATGGCACTGTGGCCCATGATATGCCTTTTAACCCTCTATATGCCACTGTGCCCCATGGTATGCCTTTTGACCCCCTATGTGCCACTCTGCCTCCAGAAATGCCTTATACCCCTATATCCCATTCTGGCATTTAGGGGGTTAAAATGCATATTATGGGGCAGAGTGGCATATAGGGAGGTATAAGGCATTCCAGGAGGCAGAGTGGCATTAAGGGAGTTAAAAGGCATTATATAGAGCACTCTGCCTCCAGAAATGCCTTATACCCCTATATGCCACTCTGGCATTTAGGGGGTTAAAAGGCATATTATGGGGCAGAGTGGCATATAGGGAGGTATAAGGCATTTCAGGAGGCAGAGTGCACTATTAAATGCCCCCTTAACGCCACTCTGCCTCCTGAAATGCCTTATACCTCCCTATATGCCACTCTGCCCCATAATATGCCTTTTAACCCCCTAAGTGCCAGAGTGGCATATAGGGGTGTAAGGCATTCCAGAAATGCCCTACACACACACACACACACACACACTTACTTACCGGTGCTTCCAATTTCCTGCTGTATTGCCGGGGCAGCGGGTTGACGTCTCATTCCGCGGCAGCCGGAAGGAGGTGGAGTTGGCAGCGGGGGTTTGTATGCGTCCGTCGCAAATACCTTCCCCGGCTGTCAGAGATCAGGAACTCTTGAACTCTGATCTCTGACAGTCGGGGAAGGTATTTGCGACGGACGCATACAAACCCCCGCTGCCAACTTCACCTCCGGAAGCACCGGTAAGTGTGTGTGGGGGGGGGGGCGACGACAGGAGGATCCAGGTCCCCTGCAGCGGTGCGGGGGATCTGGATCTTAGTCTCCTAATCAGACCTCTATTTGAGGTCTGATTAGAAGACGACCCCGATTATAAGACGAGGGGTATTTTTCAGAGCATTTGCTCTGAAAAAAACCTTGTCTTATAATCGAGCAAATACGGTATTTGCTTGAAACAAAATCCCAATTTCAAAAAAGGTTCTTTGATGAGTTTAGTTCATGCTTTGACTTTCTTCGCCTCCCTTTGAAATGCAAGCCTCAGGATGTGTCTGAATTATCACGAATAGGCACTATCAACATAGCAAAATTTCAAGAGGAACTGGTTGAACTGAAATCGAACTATGTCCACCAAGAAGACCCAGTGTCTCTGGACTTTTGGAGACAGATATATAAATCACAAAACTATCCAGAAACTTCGACCTATGTTGCCAAGCTCTGGGCAATGTTTGGGTCTACTTGGCTCTGTGAAAGCACATTCTCGTTTATGAAGCTGCTCAAATCCAAGCTGAGAGCCACATTAAGTGATGTTAACTTGGAATCCGAATTAAGATGTGGCCTGACTGAATACACTCCAGAGGTCTCAAACATAGTTCAGTCAGCTAATTACCAGTACTCTCATTAGATTTTGTAACCTTTTTGTGCAGTTTTATTTGACTAAACTTGTGTTAAAACTTGTGGTTCGTGGAATTACTTTGTTTTACTGTTTTAAGTAATTTAGTATTTATGGAATAATATATAAAAGTTGATTAAAAAAACTGTTTGTCGACTGGTTTTTTAATTATTGCCAAATGAATGTATTAATATGTATTACAAAGCTAAAAGGCCATATTTTCTCTCAGTGAAAAATTAGTGCGGCCCACGAACACATCCATTTCTGATGAAGTGGCCCACTGCAGAAATAACTTGGACGCCCCTGCTATAGGGTAATATATGTAAGGGATGGATATGGCCCTCTAGAAAGAAAAAAAAATAGGATGTGGGGTATTTCCCTAGCCGGGTTTCTCTGCCGTAAAACATACCCTGTGCCAAAAAATCTAAGCAACACAGAAGTGTTGGTGAATAAAGCGCAGGAAATAATTTCTGTTGCCCCCTTTGACAGTGATTGGTGGCCAAATAGATGCATGAAGAGTGCCCAAATACCCCTGATAAGATAGTCTGGGTTGTCTGCTTTACAGAAATATATACTTTTGTGGGTATTGTTTATTTATTTATTTATTTTGTTTAAAATTATAGTTGCAATCCCCTCATACCAAATGTAAAAATTCAACGAATAATATACACCTTATAGTACATTCCCTAGAAGTGCTGGGAAAATATGTAAATTCTATATAAATTAGGTATTTCTGAAATCAGGACACCTGAATTGATAAACTTGGAAGGGATTTTCCATCACTTTGCATAATTTTGTGAGGATTCAGAGGGAAAATATATAAAAAATTAGGGTTTTTTTTCTAATTTTCACAGGTTTTTTTACTAAATTTCTCATCCTAAATTTTCAGCTAATTATCTAACTATGTTATCAAAAGAAACCTCTATCTCTTCTTGAAAAAACAATATATAGTTTACATGGGTACACTATTCGCAGGAAAGGGGAATAATCTCCGAACCGACATACCCCAAAAATGGCAAAACTGCTCCGGGACTGACAGGGTTAAGCCGTGTTTGTAGTTTCTTTTAATTATTGGTTACGTTCTTAATATGTACGTGCAATGGACAGAGCTTGGCTGGCCCTGTGTAACACATATTTAAATCAGCAAGATGTCTGTAAGCTCAGCACTGAGCTGTGGCAATTTTTGTTCGTTGCCAAATGTAATTAAATGAATAAATTATTTTATAAATAAAAATTTTAGTAAAATATTTGTTGTGTGATTGTGTCAGGTGGTTAAAACAAATATTAAACGGAACATTCACCTCCAGTCAAATTGCTATGAAGCTGTTTTTCAGATATGCAAAAGTATTATATAAAATAACCAGAAGAATAACTATGAGGCATCCGCGTGTACAGTTGCAAGTCACACATTAGTGCTTCTCCTAGGAAGCATTTACATTAATGGCAACAGGGGGTACACAAATTGCTCAAGCCTGGGTATGTTATAATCTTTGAATATTTAATCATCCTTATTTGAATTCTTTGAAACAGAGAGAACAAAGTAGGAGTAATAAAGTATATATTTCTACACAAACTCTTGCAGTTTTATGTTATACTGTATAAACTGAATTATTACTACTAAACAAGTAAGGCTCCATGGGACTTGACAAGCAGTTAAATGGGTTTTTGAAACCATTTGTTTTTGCACTTCCAAAAATGTATACCCTTTTCTCTGGTTGGCACTGGCACTGCCACCTAGAATGGCTTCATGAGCAGCAAGAATAAAATATAAAGCAGCTTCATCAAGACAAAGGGGCTTCAGCTCTCACTTAATTATTCATCATGAAGGGCTAGTACTGGAAAAGTTTCTCTAGCATGAAGGACTGACCTAGCCCTGTATAATGAATACTTCAGTTTAGGGCTGCAACTAACGATTATTTTAATAATCGATTAGTTGGCCGATTATTTTTTCGATTAATCGATTAATCGGATAAAAAAAATGAATGTAAATTTTTCATTTATTTAAAATAATTTACTAAACAAATGATGTTAAATACAAACAGCAGAATAAAAAAACTTTGATAATAAATTTCTTGTCTTTATTTCCCAACCAGCCCCCCAATATATGCACATTTGAGCCCAGGCTTGCTACGCTGCCTCCCAGACATGCCATGCTGCCCCCCCACATATGCCACGCTGCCTACCACAGCACTCCACGCTGCCTCCCACATCTGCCACGCCACGCTGCCTCCCACATCTGCCACTCCACTCTACCCCCCCCCCCACATGCCACTGTGCCTGATACGCCTTATACCCCCTGAAACACCACTCCATCCTCCCCAGACATGCCACCCTGCCCTCCCCACATATGCCACGCCATGCTGTCTCCCACATCTGCCACTCCACAATGCCTCCCACATATGCCACGCTGCCTCCCACATCTGCCACTCCACGCTGCCTCCCACATCTGCCACTGTGCCTGATACGCCTTATATCCCCTGATACCCCACTCCATCCTCCCCAGACATGCCACCCTGCCTCCCAGACATGCCACTTCTCTACCCCCAGATATGCCACTCTACCCCCAGATATGCCTTATACACCCTGATACACCACTCCGTCCTCCCCACACTGCCCTACCCACATATGCCTTATATACTGTATATGCCTTATACCCCCAGATATGTCACTTCACTGCCCCCAAGATTTAGATTCCCCTAAATTAACCCTAAACTCCCCATTAACCATAACTGCCCCTAAATTAACCCTTAACACCCCCTTAACCACAGCATCCCCTAAATTAACCCTAAAGACCCCATCAACCACAGCATCCCCTAAATTAACCCTAAACACACCATTAACCACAACTGCCTCAAATTAACCCCAAACACACCATTAACCACAGCTGCTCCTAAATTAACCCTAAACACCCTATTAACATAACTGCCCCTAAATTAACCCTAAACACCCAATTAACCATAACTGCCCCTAAATTAACCCTAAACACCCCACTAACCATAACTGCCCCTAAATTAACCCCCACCTCCCCTAACTTTCAGTAGCCCAAATATATATATATATATATATATATATATATATTACATACATAAATATATACATACATACACATTATATATATATCTATACACACATACACATTATATATATATATATATATATGTACATATACTTACAGTTAGACGAGTGTCACAGCCATGTGGTTCTGGCCTGGAAGGAAGGGGCGGGGCCAGTTGTCACAGTGATTACAGGGAGGGGGAGTAAGTAGAAGCTGCTGCTGTGAGACGGTGAGTCAGACTAAACGGATTATATAATGAGGGGGATTTTTCAGAGCGTTTGCTCTGAAAAAACCCTCATTTTATAATCGATAATAATCGATTCAACTAATCGATAATGAAATTCGTTGCCAACGAATTTCATTATCGATTATTATCGATTTTATCGATTAGTTGTTGCAGCCCTACTTCAGTTTACTAAGAATTAGTATATAGTGAAGTTAGGGGGTTGAAAGCTGAATTCTCCTGCCAGCACTCTCTGCGGTGAATGCACCCCAAAGTCCTCCACTGTATATAAAGTGAATATAAGTAGCAGATTTGCGGTACCCAAAGCTGCAACAAAACAAACTCCCAAGTGATATTTACTGAACTAGATACATCTGACTTAAATGATCTCACCCAAGCATGTTTTCATACTGAACTGCCATCGCGTTTTTGGACATTTTGTACAAAACTCCATTTCTCATGGCTTGCCTTAATTATTTATTGCCTGTTATCACAATAGTGATTATAACATCCAGGTAATCAACCAAAGTATACCGGTATTTGGTGTCAAAACCACCCTGTCTATATTTGAAGCATTCCTCCTGACACTTCACATGGTGAATAAGTAATTCTTTTGCTTTATGGGGTACAGTTAGAGGTTTAAGTATGGTACAGAGCTCTATCGAGAATGTTTATATATTTATACAGTATCGAGCGTTTCATAGTTGCAGAACACTGACACCCTCACTAGTTCAGTTGGCATGCATAAAAATATTACGATCAAGCTGGTTTCATTTTCTTAGGCTTGTCTATGGCCTTCTTATGCTAAGACCATCATTGGCTTTAGAAAGAACATAAGGTAAGGCTTACTGCCTAGACCAGAATCTTGCTCTTGATAAAATAATGCAAAGTAATATTATTCATCAAACATTATTTTTAGTGTTTTCATATGACTCAATGCCATTTGAAAAGTAAAACAAGAAATCTAATCCCAGGGCTATTGATTGCATTTGAATATTACCGCTGAATTTATATTTTTCTTTGGCAATAGCCTCTAAGCTTAGTAAATAATAGATAATAAAAAATAAGCGATAATGTATTACTGCAGGGCTGGGCATTGTGTCAGGCAATTCAATGCATTCTCTTTCAACTTTTAAGTGTCTCTATTACCAAAATATGCTTTATATGAATAAAACATTAAAAACTGCTTTTCTGTCGAGTTAACATTTTTACCACGCATATGGCAAGTTGTTAAGAAGATGTGAGATTTTATCCAGTGTTAGGTGAAGGGCATTTCAGGTATTTATCTAACACACCTTCCGTTTTGCTATTTTATGACCAATAAATAAAAAGTCTGCAGCGCTGTCACAGTGATAGGCTTGATGCAACCTGGGAACACTAACAGATATAAAATGTATATATACGTATTCTGCATATATAACAACATATGGTGTTAAGGACATTGTATAAACATTTTTTATACTCAGGATTAATATCAGGTTTACTTTTGGTAATAGGTCTACCTTAAATGAAAGCTGTCACCTAAATATAATTTGACATTAAGTCAGCAGAGCATAATCATCTATACGTCAGGTGTGGGATACAGGAAACAGGAGGTTTAGGACCAATTTTTTTTTTGCCTTGCTGCTTTACTGTAATACTACTTGATGACTACTTTGAGACATCCACCATTTTACATATTTTTAAAACCACCATTGTCCCTTCATCTGCATGACTTTTTTTCAGGTGAATACAAAAATAGAATCTCCAAAATATGAATGCGTACATTTTCTACCTCTAAAAGACTACGAGTTGATGCGTTATTTTATAAATGCTATTTTATCAGTACATATGATCTGTATGTGTAGGATGGCATACCCATGGAAACAATTACAAGGAGTATTGAAGAATCACTGAATAAGTTAATTACCCCATAACAGTGAACATGTTACTATTAGTGCTTTTGTTAGAGATGCTTTAATGCTGGGCAATATATCAGAATCGGCAGATGCACGTGAAAGTAGTAGGTGACATTTCCCATGCATTCTACAGATTTAAACTAAAAAAATACGAAATTAAAAAACAGTGAGAAAGTACAAACAGCATTCAAATTTGGCAAATGTTACACTGAGTTCATTGTTTTAACAGCGGTGGAATTTGACAGAATATCTTTCGTGGACACCTTCTGCACTAATGCCCCATCTCCCCACAACGTACGACTTTAATTTGACACAAATGATTGCCATGGATTTGCTCTGGAAGTTACATTTCAGTGTTTCTTCATTCATAATACTTACACCTGTGTAACAATACAAATTGTGTATTTCCCTTGAGTATCAATGGTACAAAAATGTGTATTGCTACTTTCAAGTATCTGGTGAGAGCTGCCATCTAGATGCCACATCATGTGCTCTGTGGCAGTCACTAAAATAACTATAGATGAGCTAGAAGGAGGTAAATAATCTCTAGTATGTAAATTGTGGGGGTACCCTCATTATGGAGAGCTATACATGATATAATGGCAAAACAGCAAATCCACCCTCCATAGTCGCCCCCTGCCAACATGATTCTGAAACACATACCACTCGTCTCTCCAGACTACACAATGGAACTTATTAAATGTTCTAGAAGCTCTGGATTATAGGGGAACCAGACCTTAAAGCCTCTGACATATGTCCTTAATAGCTGTCTCCATTGGCTGTTATTCTGAAGAATGCAAAAATAGTCTGACAGATGCCTTCATGCTGAGCGCTCTACTTGGGCTCTCATGAACTTGTTTCCCATCACCACAACCTCTGTTTTCCACTCGAAAGGCTGATTCTTCAATGAAACATGTTATACATGAAACCATTCACTACACTTGTTGTGCCCCAGGGCTTTTAATGCCGCACTTTGCTATTTATTAATATTTCTATTTTTCTTGATTAAATGACAGAAACAGCTTCAGACCATGTGCTTTATTTCTCCAGTACTGTTTATTGATATTGTGTAATTGGGGGGAAAAAAATACTGCTAGATGTTCAGGTTTTCTCTGCTGTTCGCGTAGACCAAGAGCTTCCTGCTCAGTTGACTTATGTCAATGTTGAATCCAGCTATAATTTTATTTTATATCTGACAATTTGTCTTAAAAAAATATATAGGAAAAACATCCCTAACTTATCTTTTTGGGCAACTGTATGAGAATGATATGATGTTTTGCTGGAGTAACTACTTTGCTACAGTTTGTTGAAGCACTATAGCATGAGATTCTTTTGTCATGAGTATTATATGAGGGCTTATTAGCGCACAGTTAGATTGTTCTTTTTGTAGGGCCACTCACCAGTATGACTTGCCTGATGATGTAAAAACTTTGAATATTCCCTAAAACTTTTCCCACATTCAATACACCTAAAAAACTCTGTAGAGTGTATTCTTTGATGTCTGACAAGAGAAGATTTTAAACCAAACCTCTTCCCACATTCTGTACACATGAAATGTTTCTCCCCTGTATGGATCCTCTGATGGACTATAAGGGATGACTTGCGTGTGAAGCTTTTCCCACAGTCAATACATAGAAAGCGCTTCTCACCACTTTCTTTTTCTACTGCATTAGATGTATTCCACACATTTATTCCAAAGTCTTGATGAAACATCACATCTAAGTGGGGTTCTTCACTACAGTTTTCCTTTCTTCTCCTAGATGTTTGTTGTTTGCCAGAATGTTCTTCACCATTGAAAGGTTTTGAAATATCAAATTCTACTCCCCAGTCTAGTGCATAAGGGTAAGAGGGAAACTCGTCTATCTTATCTCCATCTAGATGTCCATCTGCTCAAAGAAACAAAATATTCAGTAAATATAAATATAGCCATAAAAAAACATAATTCTTGCAATGCAATTGTTTATGGGTACAAAAGAATTTGCTATGGTCATAAATATAAATAATAATTAGATTAGAAACATGCCATTGCCTCCTAATACTGAATTAAAATGGTTTAAACACATTTCAAACAAAATTCACAAGCTGACCCTTTTTCGTAAAATAAATAATTATAATATATCATCTCACCAAACCAAAAAAAAAATTGGTCAGATACATTGTTATCTTGTTACGTTATAATAAGACTAATGCTTCTTGTATTGAAGAGTTTTTAGCCAGACAGAAACATCAACAGTTAAATCCACGATTGCATATGGTCATCAAAACAAGAGCTTTCTTATAAAGGTCAGAAGGAGCATTGCAATAATAAATACGTATTATGCAAAGCCTGCAAGATACTCTCACAGTAATGCTGAGTTACAACATAGAAAGGCCATGCTGAATTTTGGTTGAATACGAAGAACGACAACAATAAATACACAGATATGAAACCTCCTAATATATGTAGCCCTGAAGAATGGGCATAAACAACTGACAAGTAGAAGTTGTATTATTCAATCTGAAGATATTACAGAGCAGGAGGTTCTTGAATGAGTTTATAGGTTAATCAGCATTTTTCTAACACCATCTAATGCACCAGCTTAGTGAATAAATTTAGCTCGAAGATTCTTTGAAATACAAAATTCCGGGTAAAAGCTACACATCAACATGTAGAACATAAGATCAATACAAAGCTTATTACATAATTCAGGGAATCCAAGAACATGGAAAAGAAAACACAATAAGAGTAATATACAAAAATATCTCATGGTTATCAAACAGTTGCATGCACAACACCTGTTTATCCCCCAAAAAACATTTTGAAGTATATGTGTGGCACAATTAATGGTACCCTTTTAGTCAATACTTTGCGTTACTTTCCTTTGCCAAGATAACAGCTCTGAGTCTTCTCCTATAATCACTGATGAGGTTGGCAAATACATGGCAAGGGATCTGAGATCATCCCTCCATGCAGGATCAATCCAGATCCTTCAAATTTCGAGGTGGATGCTCGTGGACTTTTCTCTTCAGTTCAGCCACAGGGTTTCTACAGGGTTCAAGTCAGGGAACCGGGATGGCCAGGGTAGGACCCTGATTTTATGTTGATTTAGATGTGTTTTGGATGATTTTTCTGCTGGAAGATCCAATCACGGCCCATTTTAAGCTTTTTGACAGAGGCAGTTAGGTGTTCATTTAATATCTGATAATATTTGATGTAGGCGATGATGTCATGTATCCTAATATCTAGGTTATCTGGGAGAAAAACAGCCCCAAAACATTAAAGAGCCAACACCATATTTAACCATGGACATGAGGTACTTTACTATATGGCTACCTCTCTGTGTTCACCAAAACCACCACTGGCGTTTATCGCCAAAAAGCTCGATTTTAGTTTCATCTGACCATAGAACCCGATCCCATTTAAGTACCAGTAGCGTCTGGCAAACAAGACGATTGACAGTAGGGTTTTGTTTGTTCTTGAAACCCTTCCAAAGAACTTGTGGGGATGTAGGTGACGTCAGATTGTGGTTTTGGAGACTTTGCGATCTCAAGACGCAACTAATTCTGCAATTCTCCAGCTGTGATCCTTTGAGATGTTTTGGCCCCTCGAACCATCCTCTTCACAGTGCATTGAGATGCTATAGACAGATAGCTTTCAGGTTGATTCATAGTATTTCCAGTTGACAGTAACTTCCTAATTATTACCCTTATGGCGGAAATGGGCATTTTCAATGCTTTTTTGCTATTTTCTTATAAGCCACTTTCCATTTTGTGAAGCTCAACAACCTTTTGCCGCACATCGCAGCTATATTCCTTGGTCTTACCCATTGTGATGGATGACTAATGGAATTTGGCCTATATGTTGCCTAATATTTATACCCTTGTAAAACAGGAAGTCAGGGTTGAACAATTTCCTGTTTCTATCCATCCAGGTGTACTAAAAACTGTAAAATATCAATGGGAATATACCGTATTTGCTCGATTATAAGACGAGGTTTTTTTCAGAGCAAATGCTCTGAAAAATACCCCTCGTCTTATAATCGGGGTTGTCTTCTAATCAGACCTCAAATAGAGGTCTGATTAGGAGACTAAGATCCAGATCCCCCGCACCGCTGCAGGGGACCTGGATCCTCCTATCGTCGTCGCCCCCCCCCCCGCACGCACGCACGCACGCACTTACCGGTGCTTCCGGAGGTGAAGTTGGCAGCGGGGGTTTGTATGCGTCCGTCGCAAATACCTTCCCCGACTGTCAGAGATCAGAGTTCCAGAGTTCCTGATCGCTGACAGCCGGGGAAGGTATTTGCGACGGACGCATACAAACCCCCGCTGCCAACTCCACCTCCTCCCGGCTGCCGCGGAATGAGACGTCAACCCGCTGCCCCGGCAATACAGCACGAAATTGGAAGCACCGGTAAGTAAGTAAGTGTGTGTGTGTGTGTGTGTGTGTGTGTGTGTGTGTGTGTGTGTGTGTGTGTGTGTGTGTGTGTGTGTGTGTGTGTAGGGCATTTCTGGAATGCCTTACACCCCTATATGCCACTCTGGCACTTAGGGGGTTAAAAGGCATATTATGGGGCAGAGTGGCATATAGGGAGGTATAAGGCATTTCAGGAGGCAGAGTGGCGTTAAGGGGGCATTTAATAGAGCACTCTGCCTCCTGAAATGCCTTATACCTCCCTATATGCCACTCTGCCCCATAATATGCCTTTTAACCCCCTAAATGCCAGAGTGGCATATAGGGGTATAAGGCATTTCTGGAGGCAGAGTGCTCTATATAATGCCTTTTAACTCCCTTAATGCCACTCTGCCTCCTGGAATGCCTTATACCTCCCTATATGCCACTCTGCCCCATAATATGCATTTTAACCCCCTAAATGCCAGAATGGGATATAGGGGTATAAGGCATTTCTGGAGGCAGAGTGGCACATAGGGGGTCAAAAGGCATACCATGGGGCACAGTGGCATATAGAGGGTTAAAAGGCATATCATGGGCCACAGTGCCATATTGGTGTGGCAAGCCTGGGGGCAGATGTGCGTAACTGGGGGCAGGTTGGAAAATACAAGGAAATAAAAACAAAAAAAATATTTTTCTCAATCATAGCTTTTATTAAAAAAAATAGTTTACATGAATTAACATTTACTGGTAAAACTTTTTTCCTTTAGGGTCGTCTTATATTCAGGCTTTTTCTTTTTTTCCTAAGTTAATATTCAGATTTTGGGGGGTCGTCTTATAATCAGGGTCGTCTTATAATCGAGCAAATACGGTACTTCAAATATACTTTTCTCATATGATTTCATAGGGGTGCCAAAATTTTGCCACACATCCATTTCCCTTTTTTGAGAAACCTGCGTTGTGTTTGCAGTTGTTTGATATCCATGAGAGCAGAGTATTTTTGTGTATTTTTTTTAAGAAAAGATCACAGGGCAACGGACAAGGGTGTCAATATGAGAGGAGGGCACTATAAGTACTGATCTTGTGCACTACTTTTATGTTGGTATGTAGATGTAAATTTTGTATTTTGATGTTTTTCGCTAGTAGTGAGACACTAGCAGCTTTGGTGCAGCTTCAGTTGCTGTGTGTGTTTATTATATTGAGAAGATTCATTTGACCTGAAACTCTAAATATATTCATGTACAATACAGATGACAAATGTTTTACATCATGTTATAAACTTGTATAAATGTCTGTTCTTTGAGGTAATTGATTTAAATTTTTTTGTACAGCCCTATATGTGTACTTTGGTTCACAAATTAAGGGCAAAATGTGAGCCAACTGAGAAGTAACGACTGGGAGTATTGATATAATTGTGACGGTAACTTGGCTTCTCACCTGTACAGATATTCTCTGGTGACTCTTTTTTTATGTTCACAGAATCTTGGTCCTGATTATCTTGCCCTATTTTTTCTCCTCTATCCGAATATCCGATAAGCACAGAATCATTCATACATTCTGATGCAACAGGCCGTGACTTCTCACATTCCGAGCTTTGGTCCTTGCTTAAAAGACAGGATTCCGAATCTTTCTGTACAGGTACTGATGCCAGCAAATTGGCTACGTTCACCGATCCATCTAGATTCATGACACTGTGGCTCTCAACTGGCTCCGCTTTTGAGACTGAAACATCAGATTTTACTTGTGTTTCACCTGAGAACATAAGTACATTATTTATTGTAACCTGTTTTTTTAAATAAATGCAACTACAAATATAACAGGTAGAATAAGCTCAAAATACATCAAATGACTCCTAGGTACCTTCATGTCTGGGAAGAAAAGACATCAATAGTCTTTGACCCTTACATTCTTGTTTTATTTTCCAGGACATATGCTGCACCTCCATATTAAACCAGAGCTGATCACATATCCACATTACTGAAATAGTATGAATATATATATAATGGATTCAAGTAATCATATGACTGCAATCATCCTATGATATTCACAACTAGAAGTTTCAAAATCCCAACAACCTCTTTAATTTCTTAACTTGTTAATACAGAGGCTTGTGTGGATTGAGTCATGGATAGGAGAGGGAGTCTTTTTGCACAGTCACGTTTTCTTTTTGCTTATGTAAAGATCTAATCTAGCAAGGAACAGATGAAGAGTACTCACAATTATGAATTTCCAAGTGCAGCAAAAGGTCTGAATATCGGCTGAAATAGATGCCACATTTCGAGCAGATGTTGAGTACACGTCCACTGTGGGTTCTTATGTGTCTAACAAGAGAGGATTTAAGTCCAAACCTCTTCCCACACTCTGTGCACGTAAAGCGTTTCTCCCCTGTGTGGATCCTCTCATGGACAATTAGGGATGATTTGCGTGTGAAATTTTTGCCGCAGTCATTACAATGATACCGTTTCTCGCTACCGTGAGCTTTCGTACTAGATTCGTGTTTCACGTCTATCACACATTCACTGTTTGTGTTAGGTCCTCTTGATCTGGAGTCAGGGTTAATATTTACAGGGCTGCTGTTATGGGTGGTGTAATTATTTTCAACAAGATATGACTTATCATGCACGCTATCCCATTCCAGAACATCAGACGCTCCATCTTTAAGGCTTGTTGGAACGATACAGTCAGCTGGAAGAAAGAAGAACATTATTTTGTTAATCTGTAATGCTGATGGACAGTTTGTGACCTATTGATTGTTAAATAATGTATACAAGTATACATATTAACATATTGGCTTGTCACTAAAATAAAGTACCAAACCCTCAACACCACCATTTGTATGTTTCTCTCAGCTAACAGATTTACAACTCAACACCCTGCGTTCTTTTTTTTTCCACAGCCTTCAACATCACACTAAAAACTCTCCACCATTGAGAATGTCCTGTTCTCTAGTCATGTAACTGCCATATTACTCTATCAATTATGGATCACGCTCCGCAGACCTTAATGCTACCATCTAATCAACGCACCTTCCTTCAGGAGTAGCTACAGCGCAACCACGCCCTCCATTGTCTTATTTTCACATCAGTTTTGGCTGCTTGAAGCTACCAGTCACTGGGAGGAAAGGACTTCCACTGAAATCCATGGGAATGCTTTCTGCATATGCACATAGTGGATGCTTTTAGACCTCCCAGAGCTCTCGTAGAAAACAGGCACATGTAGTAGTTGACAGTAAGAATATCGCTTGTGCAGTATTTGCAAGCAGGAGATATGCCTGGCTGAACGTATCTACAAGTCGAGGAACCAAGGGGCAGTGAAATATGGTCCACTAAATCCTTCCATGTATTTGCAAGGGAGAACATATTAATTGAAATGGGACATTTTGCTATCAAGTGCATAGATAGCTGGTAATGAGTTCAATACAAATATGTATTTCTAATTTCAGGAGTCATGTAGAAGGACTTCCATCCAGAGGTGCACAACACATTAAATATCACAAAATAGATTTTTTTGACTATATGTTGCAGAAATTAGAGAATGTTTAACGCCTACGTAGAATGCCTAACTTGTGAAGGTCTATGGGAAAAATAAAATTGAATTCGATCTGCCATTACCACAGGGTGCTTTGTGAGTAGGGGTGGTATCCAAATATCACAAGATTACCTAGAACGGTAATGTGCAGATGTGCCCAGCTAAACGCACCTGCAAGTCAAGGAACTGGGGGGCACAGAAATATAGCAAATACATAGGGGGGTGGCTGCGAATACCTTCCATGTACTTTAAAGGGAGAAAAATATTAAATTGAAATGGGACATTTTGCTATCACGTGAATTAAAGCGCGTTTGGTAGCTGGCGTGTCCCTTTAGGGTATTGCAAATAAGACCTAATGAGTTTACTACAAATATTTATTTCTAAATTTCAAGAGTACTGTAGAGTGAACTCATATCCAGAGGTGCACAACAAAATATAATTATTTTGCATATACGTTGCAGAAATGAAAAAATATCACATGATTACCTAGAATAGAGGCCTCAAGGTCTGCAGATAAATAATTTATATGCAATAATAAGAAACAAAAACGGTTTTTCCTTTATTGTAATGCTACATTACCTTAGAACAAAAAGGTTTTTAAGATGGAAAGAAAACCATTTTCCATGTCTTTCCCTATAACCAGTCAAAAACATCCACCGGGTGAAATACCGATTCCAGTGCCATTCTAGAGTCCACCAAAAAGTTTCCAGTTCCTCTACACCTGATTGTAAATAATTATAGCAACACTCACCTTTATGTATTTTTTGATGTGTTGTTAATAAGATTTCTTCACAGAAGCTCATACCACATTCAACACACATAAAGAACTGCTCAGTTCTGTTGGTTCTAGGATGTTCACCAACACTCTCACACTTTAGTTTAGAAGACAGCTTCCCTCCTTTGTGCGTTCTCTGATGAACCAGAAGTTGTGAAGTACGGGAGAAGCTTTTTTCACAATGGTGACATTTATGGGGTTTCTCTCTTCTGTGGACCTTTTGGTGTTGGAAAAGGCTGGAATAACGAGCGAAGCACTTGCCACACTCAGGACATATATTTAATGTCTTTGGAGTGTGAGTTCGGAGGTGTCTAACAAGAGAAGACTTAAGTCCAAACCTCTTCCCGCACTCTGTGCACATGAAACGCTTCTCTCCTGTGTGGATCCTCTGATGAACGATAAGGGATGACTTGCGTGTAAAGCTTTTGCCACAGTCGATACAAAGATAGCGTTTCTCACTACTGACAGTTCTCCTGCCCAATACCTCAGATCTACCCCAAAACCTTTCTGTACATTCATTGCTCGATGCAACTTCCAGGCAACTTTTTTCAGCTGCAGGTTTCTCATCCTTTCGCAATGGATTTATGCAACATACTCCGGTGTTCACCTCTTTGGGAATACTGGAATATGTTTCCTCCTCCATTAAATCATGTTCCATCCGCACGTTCTGGTTATTAGCTAGACATTTGGCACCTATTGGGTTGGAGGCATAATTGTTTCATTAAAATGGATAATTTCATCAAAAAAAATGCATGTTATATAAAACAAAGAATAAATACAGTTTATGGACTACAACTTGAGCTACAGGTCACTTTCTACACGTCAACAATTTGTTTTCTACATTGCCCAGTGTCACTTATCTCATAGTGTTTTAATATGGTTATTATTATATGGAACGTAAATATTATATAACGAGCATGATGTAAATGTTAAATTCATATTAACGTAGAGAGGTAATGTCATATTAACAGAGATATATGGATTCAGAACTAGGTGGCACTATCGCTTGTGTATTATTACATTTTATATGATTATATATACACACCAGATGTTTAACTAATGTACCAGATGTTTAACTAATATGCAATTTACTAATGTTTACTGACTCACCAATATTCTCACCACTTTCTACTTTTTCAGGATGTTTCTCCCCATTGTGGGGAACTAAAAGTTGTAATGGCCGACTGATTCTTTTCTCACGTTGGGAACATTTAGATGGTTTCTCCCTTCTGTGGACTTTCTGGTGCTGGAAAAGGTTTGAGTATCGGGCGAAGCACTTGCCACAGTCAGGGCAAATATTTAATGTTTTGGGGGTATGAGTTCTCAGATGTCTAACGAGAGAGGATTTCAGACCAAATCTCTTCCCACATTCTGTGCAAATAAAGCGTTTTTCCCCTGTGTGGATCCTCTGATGGACAATAAGGGATGATTTGCGTGTGAAGCTTTTCCCACAGTCAATACAATGATAGCGCTTCTCACCACAGAGAGTTCTGCTCTCTATCGAGCTGAATTCACACTTTTTATTTGTATGCGATTGTTCTCTGCCCCTTGCACAATCTCCTTTTTCCCAGCATGTTTTTTCATGGTTATTTTTGTTATTAGATGGTTTACAAGTATTACGGTCCCTTTCCCTACCAAGGGAACTGTTGTGTATACAAAATACTTTATCTGCATTATCCTTGGGCACTGGATCTGCCACTGAAAAGGAAAAGAAAACATTAACACAATGAAAATTGAGTTTTTAGTCGAGGTTGATACTGTTTATTGGACGAACATTATTAAAGTTACAATTCCAAATGATTTCATTTAATAAAAGACCTTTGTGGTTGCAAATGTTTGTGTGACTTTACATCTTTTGTCAATGCACGAAAAGAGTCAAAATCACCCTACTTTAGTATAGTAATAGTTGTCTACTATTCCTAAACACAATGGCCATGGGCACTGAAAATCAATCTCTAAAAATGCCACGTTTGAAAACTGAAATCATAATCAGTGCATGTGGGAGCTGTTGTGACCACAAACTAGTGCTTCCTTCTTTACAAGAAGTCTAAAGCCACGTGACAAAGTTATCTCAAAAGTTGGAATAGATTGTTGATGAAATGGCTGCCTGACAAGTGTCAAAATGGTACTAGTGACATATCCCAGGTTGTCTTCTTTTGAGTAACGTATTATTTTACAGGGCGGTTTTGGGATATGCGACCACTATTGCATGTAAATGCTAAATTGGAAAAAAAGTGATGTTCTCCTTGTAATATGTGCCGTATAACTGACAAAACAAATGGAAGTTCTAGGCATATAGGCTTGCTTCCACATCAGGACAAATTAATGAATACATTTTGGGTATGTTTTTCCCCCATTGACTCCAGCTGTGTACAATCAAATATATCAGGGTAATAGTTGAAAGATGTCATGTTCGTTTATGCTAATTATAAAAAATTAAGCTATTAACGTTTACAGCTCAGAGGCCATGAAACCCTACCAGCATGCTAGCTTCATTTGTTCTGTTTAGGATTTCACAAGGAACCCAGAAATACTGTTGCATACTACAGACAAAGTTGACTGGCTGTGATTACAGCCAGCTAGATATATCTAGTTTAAGAACATAAGAATAGAAATTCAATTCAATAGAGGTCCATTTGTCCACCATCACTGAAAATAATCATTTCTCACCTGTGTGTTTTCCCCTAAGTCTCTTTGGGGATCCTTGTTCTATGACGTCTTTATAACATTTCACATATACACAGGATTCTTCTGTGGCTGAAAGATGGTTTACTAGTTTATCATGATCATTGATCTTCTCACCACTCTCTGTTTTGTTAGACAATTTCTCCTCCTTGTGGGTTTTTTGATGAACTACAAGAGCTGATGCCCGAGAGAAGCTTTTTTCACAGTGGGAACATTTATAAAGTTTCTCTGTCCTGTGAACCTTCTGGTGCTGGAAAAGGCTGGAATATCGAGTGAAGCACTTTCCACATTCAGGACATATGTTTAGGGCCTTTGGAGTGTGAGTTCTCAGGTGCCTGACAAGTGAGGATTTCAAGCCAAACTTCTTCCCACACTCTATGCACATAAAGCGCTTTTCCCCTGTGTGGATCCTCTGATGGACAATAAGGGATGACTTGCGTGTGAAGCTTTTCCCACAGTCGATACAATGATAACGCTTTTCACCACTGACAGTCTTTTTATCCATTTCATCAGGTCTTTCCCAAAATTCTGCGATATATTCATTATTGCTTACCCTGTCTGGCCTGGATTCTTCTGTGTCTGCCAACTGATTTTCTTTATTCTCGCATATATTCCGGCCCTTCCCAGTTTCTCTCTCATTATGGATAGATATAGAAGCAGTTGATTCTGTATCCCAATCATCTGGAAGTGATTCTGTGTAGCACTCATTCTTAACTGTAATGGGACTGATTCCGTTGGCTTAAAAAAAGTTTTAGAAATACTCAAATTAAAAGAGTAATCTGCATTTATAAAGCAGTTTGTACGTTCAGCACACAATTCTGATTATTAGGGAAATAATTAGGGAAATGGTAATTACAGCTATAATATAAACCCTTTTAGGACTAAAAAGGGGTTCTTTTGACATTACGTTAGGGATCCTCATAAGGATTCCTTGCCACATCACATAGAATCAATATAATGTCACAGAAACTTAAAACTCAAAGGCAGCTAAGAACTATTCAGTCCATCTAGTCTGCCCATTTTTTATGATGTAAAGACACAGACCTTAATCAGCCCTTGGTATTTTAGATTCAGAACAGACTCCTTGCATGTTTAAAATCCTTAACTTTATTAGCCTCTGCCACTTCTCCGGGAGGCTGTTCCGCTTACCTAAAATGTTCTCAGTAAAGAAAAACGTCCTTAAATCTTTATTAAGAAGTTTGTTCTAACATTTTTCCTCATGTGAAATAAACTTCCCACATCCCTTTCTTCTCTTGTCACTGTCAGAACAGTTCTCCCAATGTTATATCTTACCTTTGAATTTTTATATCCCAATTAAATTATTTATCAATGTCAATGACTGTAGCTTTCACACTCTTGACCATTCTTCTCATTTACTTGATAATTTACAATTTTGCTTAAAAAGCATACCTCTAGTATACACTCTAGTTACAAGGTAAATAAGGTAAATAAAAAAGGTACCCTCTAGTAACAAGACCTTTCTTTACACTATTAATTACGACCCCCCCCTTGTCTATTGTTTAGCTACCCAGTAAAAAAAATACTTGGTTTTACAAGACCTCTCTGCAGTAATCAGATGTTGTTTCTGATTTAGCAAACCACTTATACCAAGACATTTCCCCTCCTTTAACATGGTTTCTTTCATTTCTAAACCACTGATGAAAGACCTACTGGTCTGTAGTTGTCTGGGTCTCCTCTGCTGCTTTTTAGTTTGTGAAAAAGCACTAAACTTTCAATCTTCTTAAAATGCATTTCTGGAGGCAGAGTGGCATAAAGGGGGTTAAAAGGCATATCATAGAGCACTCTGCCTACAGAAATGCCTTATGCCCCCCAGTTAACACCCCCCAAACTTATCAGTGCTTCTGACTCCCTGTTGTGTAGTCGGCCAGCGGGTAGACGTCTACGCGATTCGCGTAGGCAACTTCCGCTGCAGCCGGAAGGAGGTGCCGTTAGCAGCGGGGGTGTAAGAGAGACGACCCCGATTCTAAGACAAGGGTTTTTTTCAGAGCATTTGTTCTGAAAAAACCCTCGTCTTATAATCGAGCAAATACAGTATATAGGGAGAGAATATAGCTTAGTTTAATTCTATTACATAGATTTATTCAGTGTATATAAATGTAAAATATAGGATTACCCATTAATGTGAATGAAATGGAGTGGAGTATAGGGCTTCAAATCATTCTCTATTGTACTATCTTCATCCTGTCAAAACACAAACAAAAGTAAAAGTGAGACGTGAGTTATGGTGTGAATACTTCATTATTAAGCAAACTGTAATCACCCTGAACCAAGCTAATGAGGTTCTCAGTCCCAGGGGCATGGTCACATCTGCTTCATGAAGATGAGATTAAACAGGATAGGGGCATTACCATCAGGCAGCTCATGTGTGCCCCTCACCTCGCAACACCTGGGGCAGCTGCCCCTCTTGCTCCATGAAAGTTATGACCCTTATCTTGATATCTGCAATAAAAAGTTGAAAACATTATTATATTAATACATTTTACTGAAAATATTTCTTGATCCCTGTGAGTGCAGGGTAGGCTTTATTGGAATTTTGTTTTAACTGGTTCCTCGTGCCCATTTTCGTAACCCACAAGAAATATTGTTTAGCAACACACCATAACCTACACACTACATACTATCACCTGCAATACATTTCCAAAACGTGTTATTGAACATTTACATATTAAAACAGCGGACCTGATTAACTGGACATAAATATTTACATAAATAGAAACAACCTATAGCGTAACATTAACCCAAATAGCTTGTCAAACCTTTCTACGACAAATAACAGCAGCCTGTAAGCCAGAGTTTGCAACAGAGTCACTTCCGGTTGTTTTTTGATCGCGGGGGATGTTGGGAGTTGTAGTGCAGTTGTACTTTCCATGGCACTGAGATGTGAAAGAACCTACTTTTTGTGTTCATTCTCTTAGTTCATTCATACAGGTTTACGAAAGAAATACGGTTACTTCACAAGGATACTGCTATAAACCAAGGCATTCGTGAATTATTTATACAAAACCGAGACATCTGCTACGTGACACAGCAACAAGTGAAATTGTCCACTTAGAAGTAATATTCCAGCGGTTTCTGTTTTTACTTACAATTTGCACCACAATTATTTAATAAGCGAAACCCCCTATGCTCTAATATGTCGCTTTAGTAATTTTTTTGTATGGGCTTTTTTAAATCCTGTTTCATATTCCTCACTTCGCAATACCTACTCAGCGACACTCCATAAACTTGCTAGATGAGACCGTGGGGGCAGAAGAGGCGGCCAGTCAACTGTACACTACTTGGCTGACAAAAACGAGTGTGTTACCATTGGAAACCTTATTTATTACTGAAAAGCATTCCTGTAAATTCAAGTTTCATATCGGATGAATGACGTTAAGCCGTCGTTATGCAATATGGTCACTGATTAGAAAAAAACAGGCGTAAAAGGAGAGACTCGGCGGAATGTATTGGTTGCCATGGCGAAAGAAACTGTAACATCTGACTTACACTTCCGACTTGTTCTGTAGCAAATTCGCGTTTCTTACCATACCGGAAGCGGAAGTTGGAGTTTGCAGGTTGTTACTGGAAGGACCATGATAGCAGTTACTGCAAGGAGAGCTGTACCCTGGGGTTTGGGTGCAAGGCGGGTACCCGCAGCTGTCTTGCGCCAGGTCAGAGAGTAAACTATTTGCAGTTCGCTCGCTGCCCCCAGAGAGTATTACGAGTCTAATTTCTATGAAGCTACGTCTGTTTAAAGTACAATTACATGACAATTGTGTTCTCCAATATCATATTGTTGACAGAACAACGACATGTGTATACTTACTGTGTTTACAACAACCTATGTACTTATTTGTACTGTCCTTCGTCTTATGTCCTGCACATTAAGGCAGAAACTTCTGATGAGTCGAAATCACATAGTGAAGGGTGTCCTCTGTCGTAATAATATTGGGACATGACTTGAGAACACTACCTGACATTATTGTGCACGTACTGTTGACATTTAAACGTTTTTAAGCAATGAGGAACTGGAAGAACCTATGAATGTTTTTATTTACCCTTCCGATGACCCTCTTCTCCTGCCATCCAAAATGACAAAGGCAGGTCGCCACAGCCGATATCTGGTTGCTCATTCATGGGTTTTATCTAGAAAACTATAATCATAAACTATGAAGAAAATATATACCGGTATTTTGAAACCTTTTAATTTCTGAGCTCAGACGCAGATAGAAAATATGAGCATTTGGATAAGTGGGTCAATTTTATTTAACTATGGACCATGTACAGCGTGAATGACAAATACTCTTTCATTGTTGACACTGGTGTTTGCGAGACACAGTGGAATGCATCTTTAACTTGCAGTGGTGGCACTATATCTCATACTGATGGTTTGGTCAAAATGATGGACTAACCATTTCCCACTCCTAGTTAAGAGGGACATTACCTATATATTATTGGTTTTGGGTTCTGCTGAGTACAATGATGAAATAGAACTCATACCCCCCCCCCTGTTTCTTGTGTTCTTGTCATTTTCATGGCATGGCTAACTAGAAAATTGGATGTTACAGATCAGTTCCTTACCCAATTACACATTACCAAAAGAGGTGAAAATTGTGGAGGTTGGACCACGCGATGGACTGCAAAATGAAAAGGTACAAAGGAAGATCTTGTGGGACATTATGATGTGGGGTGGTGTCTGTGTGTTGTCCCAGACAATAGCCTTACAAGGAAAACATGTGTGTATGTTTACATGTGTGTGTATGTTTACATGTGTCTGTGTGTATATATACAATATATATATATATATATATATATATATATATATATATATATATAATTTAAATTAACAGGCTCCCGGTGTTGTTTAAAGGAATAGAAACTATAGAAAAGTGGTGGTAAATCAACACAGATAAAAATAATTTACAAACTATTCGTGATTTACTTAGCCAATTGCAGATTTTAGCTCTTTCCAGAGGTTTTCAATCAGGACACATTAATAACAGTGCATTTTTCAACCATTATGTTGTGCTTTTGGATGTATGCTTTGGATCATTTTCCTGCTGGAAGACCCATAATATTTGCCCCATATACAGTTTGTGACACTGTGTAACACATTTTGCTGTAAAATGCCTTGGTAATACTCTTATTTCAGTACCAGAGGCAACAAAGCATACAATATTATGGATCCGCCACTATATTTAACTAAAAGTAAGGTGTTCTTTTCATTATAAGCTTCAATTTGTTGCCTATAAATATATCACTGGCTGCATTTTCAAAGAATTTTGGTTTCACCTGTCCGTAGTTCATTTTCTCAGAATGAATGCGGTTTTACTAAGCAGGGTTTGGAAAAGATCAGCCATGTTCTCCTTGGACTTTACACATAAAGCCCTTCTTGGTTTAGTGTGTGGCATGTGGTACTGGTTGAAACCATCACTCCAGGTCGCTACAGGTTAGCCTTAAGCTAGGTGGATGTCTAACAGGGAAACCAAGATCTACAAGGATGGCCTTATACCCTTTAGAAATCTTATGTTTGATGATAAGTGCTTTTAGTGCTCTCTTGTCTTAATCATTGAGAAGAAGAAACAGAGAATAAAAGTGTCATTTTAAGCATAAAAGCCGTCATTAATTGGTTAATTCAAGCCATGTGAGCACTACCAATGTATCACAGGTTAGCCTAATTGCACAGTATTGAGATTCTTGTTATTCTTTTCAAACCAATTTAACCCCCTTGAGGACAATTGACGGTCCAGGCACATCATGCACAAACATCCAGTTAGTGACAATTGACGTGCCATGACCGTCACGGCTTTAAACGCGTGTAGAAAGCCACTTACATTCGATTTCTGCACCCAAACGGTGTTGCTGTAATGCTTCCATGTCGAGGCATTCAGCAACACCGAGATCGGCCTCAGGGGCCATGTCTGACCCCTCTCCCTGGGGAGTCATCGTGCACCATACGCTGTATGGTGACGGAGGCCCGTTTTAAAAGCGATCAACAATCACCTCCTAAACTTCAATGGTGTCTCTGAAATGCCTCGATAGTGCTGTGGCCACTCCGGAGAGCAGACACAACCACCACTGCATGATTTTGCCACTCGCAAGATGGCGCCGCGTCCTTTAAAAAAAATAAACTTGGCAAAGTTTCCAATAGGGTCTCACCTCTTTAGAACTCTGGCTCCCCTTGCAGATTGAATACAGATACTGCTACTCCATTAGGTGGCCCTGCAAAACCCTAGGCGCCAGAAAGTGGTTTCTAGTCACCATCGCAATCTGGTGCCAGAAAGTGGTTTCTAGTCACCATCGCAACCTGGTGCCAGGGGTTTCTCGAGCCCTGGTGTAGCATATAGAATCTTGTGTATTTACTCATAAGTAACATGTCTTTCAGGCAATTGTTCCTACTGAAGTTAAGGTCCAGCTAATTAACATGTTGTCTGAAGCAGGACTGCAATCAATAGAGGCAACCAGCTTTGTGTCTCCGAAATGGGTACCTCAGGTATGTGAGAAGAGCACGGGGCATTTATTTAATGCTTATAAGTTACATAGCAGAATGCATCTAATTTTCAAGTACAGGAGTTCTTTAACCATTATATTGCAAAATATAATGTCTATTTGAATATACTGTGTATGAGCCAAACTACAAGGGTTCACAGGCTAAAAGAATTGGACTGGTTTTAGAAGTGTGCATACTTTGCTGAGTGGTATAGTAGAAAAAATAGTTTTGAGCCAGAAGCAGGCACAGTACACAGGTATGTATGGGTTCAGATGTGGAACTTATAGTAAAGTGATGGTATGCACAGAGATCAAGCACATCCTATACATATTTCTGAATGTAAGTGTGGGACTAAAAACAACACATTCTTTAAAAATATATGTTTTTATCTTCTGATTAGATGGCAGATCATGTGAGTGTGATGCAGGGGATTAAGAAGTTACCTAATGTCACTTACCCAGTCCTAACACCAAATCTCACAGGATTTCAGTCTGCGGTAAGAACCTTCTAGTTTGCTTGTTAAACCTAAATTTTAATAGGTGTCACAACATTTACATTAGTATGGAGTATATGTTCTACATTTTGTTGCTAGATCTGAAGATGCCTCTAGTAACATATAGTCCAAACTATAATTTATAATTTTGCTAAATGTTACATAAATAACCACAATGTTGCTATGTACCACTCTTTTCATGCAGTCTTTCAACATATATTTTTAAAATACTAGGCAACAGAAGGTTAAAGCAGGGATTTCATCAAAATCTCTTTACCCATTGATTAGCCAGCTCAGCCCCTCTTGGAGAAACCTCACAGTTTATATAATGAATAGTGTTGAAACCACAACTCTCATGTCAACATTAGTGAATAAACCCTGATATGTTTATTATTTAAACCTAGAAATGGCACCTGTTCCACCTTTTGCTAAAATGTCTTCTCGATCTGTTTTATCTATATTGTCTGTTTTATCACAGGTCAAGTGTGGTGCTAAAGAAGTTGCCATTTTTGGAGCAGCATCTGAGCTCTTTAGCAAGAAAAATATTAACTGTTCTATAGAGGAAAGTTTGCAAAGATTCCAAGCAGTAACAGCTGCAGCAAAAGAAGCAAAAATCCCTGTACGAGGGTAAGAAATAAGGGTTTTACGTTATTGTATCTTGTGTTTTCACCATGTTTTGTTTAACCTGTTTTGCCTTTAGTGGTTTTCATCTCACCTTATTGGAGATAAAGCACCTTGATTAGTTATTTAAGTCACTTAATTTTTTTATTTTTTTTTAAATGTATGTGACCTGCTGCTTGTTGTTAATTTCAACTTGTGTTACTTCTGCCTGACTTCTTACCGCATGAAATTATTTCAGGTATGTGTCTTGTGTTCTTGGTTGTCCGTATGAAGGGAAGGTATCGCCCAGTAAAGTGGCTGAGGTTAGTACTCAAATATCTAAAAGGCCTTTATGTTACAGACTACAAATCAAGGCTTTTGGATATTTCTCCCGATTTAGTCCCTACTCATGTGTTAAAATGTCAGTCCCATGGCTGAGAAACGATAAAGCAACATACTGCTTTTCTGTACCATTAACATAACAGTGTTCTCTGCTATATGTGTATAGTCAAACACTACATAGTCACCTCCAAGAACTGAATCTGTTTGAAATCAATTACTATCATTGCACAAGAACGAGGATTTATATACATGTTCTGAATTTTACTTTTTACTATCAGGTGGCACACAAGATGTTTTCTATGGGCTGCTATGAGATCTCTCTTGGTGACACTATTGGAGTGGGGACACCAGGCAGCATGCGGGACATGTTGTCTGCTGTACTAGATGTGATCCCAGCTAAAGCTCTGGCTGTACATTGCCACGATACTTATGGGCAGGCTCTGGCAAATATATTAGTGGCTTTACAGGTAATTTTATACATGTTAACGTGTATACATATCCATGTATTTTATTAAATGTGTGAACATAGACTAATAGTCTCCAACTGGTAGCTCATGTCTAGAGGAGATTGTAATGTAGGTATCGATTGCAGCACAACCAGGAATACGGATAACATAACAAAACATTAAGCAAGGTGAATACAATGTTTAAGATATATATTTTATCTCCAAAGTGTCATTTTTTCATTATTTTTATGTAGTTTGTGTGAAACCTATACAATAATATTAAGGAGCTCTCATTAAAAGAAAGAGTGGAGACTCCTGCACTAGATCATATACATATGTTATGGTTTTAGAAGCTAGTGAATTATGTACTTCTAGTATTTTCATTCATCTTACCTGCAGTTCATTTTAGACACTATTTTGGTTATGTTTTCTAAAACTGTATTTGTTCATAAAGTAATATATAGTTTCTTTAAGATAGACAGACATGTTTGCTTCAGGTTGTAATTCAGTTTTCATGCATAGCTACACCGTATCAATCCTAGCAAGTCACTACAAGCATCCTTTGTGATTATATGGCGCTATAATGGCAGATTGTTTCATTTGCATATTGGTGATTTTTACAGATGGGAGTAGAGGTGGTGGATTCCTCCATAGCAGGTCTTGGAGGATGTCCTTATGCACAAGGAGCATCAGGGAATGTGGCCACAGAAGATGTAGTTTACATGCTTCATGGTCTTGGTATTCACACGGTATGTAGCTTTTCACACTCTGTTCTGCATAGTCCCAGCCTTTTAAAAATCATATTAGAGATCATTAATTTATTTACAGACTTGTTCTTGGGTTCTTCGAAATGTTTATCCTATAATGTCAACCAAAGATCTCTCCTTAGAAGGCATTTAGAGAGTAGAAACACAGACTATAGGCCCCACAGCTGACCCTCCATTGCGGAGCATCATATCCACTCTATTAAGGTCCATAGTGGTGTTGTCTGGTTGGGTTGATCAGAGATCTCCCTTGTAACCAGCCCTTTAAACAGCCGAGCGCAATCACCCAATAGGTCCCTAGATGTAGCACTAAGGATATGTGAGTGGATGTTTTGCTAATTATGGTATGTTGTCTTGTTTTATATAGGGTGTTGATTTAAGTAAGCTGATCGAAGCTGGAGCTTTTATCTGTAAATCTTTGGGAAGGAAGAGCAACTCCAAAGTGGCCCAGGCAAAGTGCAAACTTTGACCATATGCTCATCAGTTTTTCCATAAGGGACTCCTGTAAGGAGCATGAACAACAAGAAGCGTATTTGTTTCTGGGAATACGTAGTTTCCGTGACCAGCTTAATTTCAGTGTGCTTGTCTTGTTTTATAAGCAACTAACTACTCTTCTACCTCCAGAAATGACAAAAGAAATGGTTAAAAGTTTGATGAGACTAAGCTTTTTGTATGGAATTATGCACTCATTTTTCATGAGGATATAACAAATGAATTAACTTTGTCTACTAATGCTTTTTAAATATTTTAACCCTTTCACGACAAAGCATGTACGGGCTCACAATGCATAAACGGGTTAAACAATCAATCAAAGCTTAAATGTAATTTTTTTTTTCCTGCCATAAATACGTCAAATATTATTTGATCCTCATGCTTGTCTTAGATTCAGGATGGCCATAAGTTTAAGGAGAAAAAAGCAGAGAAATAATTTTTATGCTTAAGTGATTTTTTTTTTTTTTAAATTGACCTGATTTGTGAGAGAAATGTATAATCCATAGCAATTGTTTAACAAGTTCCCCTTCAATCAGTATATCACATCAGCAGTCTTTGTACAATTCAAGCAGCTGCCGGGGCGCAGCCAGTCATCACAGAAAAGACCCCAATGTGTGTCTGGTACCACCATGCGTAGGGCACGTAAAAGGTATATGAATTCAAGGACTGGCCCTTTGCTCCCCGCAACCTGTTAACTGTCAGGAAATTTTAAAACAAACCACAATTTACCTCTGGCAACTGATCTTTAATATATCTTCATGTACTGTTTATTATCCCATCAGCCAAGCAGCTCTTTACATTCTGACATAAAAAAACTAAACAATATGTTTGATATAAAGATACATCCGTGTGGAAACTGAATCGTTTTATTTATCTTTCTTGCTTTTGTACTCATTCCTCACATTCTCAAAGTGACTTTCTACAGCTTTCATCGACAGAAGAAAGTTAAAAGCAGGTTCAGGAAGTAGAAGATCCAAAGCATAACTCTAAAAAAAAAATAAAAAAAAAAAAATCATAAATTAGCTTTTTGTAATATTGTAATTATTACATTATTCAACTACAAATGTGTGGTGTATAGAGAATACCCATTTTAAAAAAAATTTGTAAAAAAAGTTGCCTACTTTTCAGATTTAGAATTTAAGTAGTGAAGAGAAAAAAAAAAAAAAAAAGCTCCATGATGGCAACAGTAAAAGCATTACTTTAATCATTTTCGAGACCAAAGGGGATAAGTCACAGAAACCTGGTCCTGTAGGACCAAGGACATATGCCCTACATCAGTGTTGGCGAACGCGTGGCACGCGTGCCGCTGTTGGCACGCCGAGCGTCTCTGTGGGCAGGCCGTGACTACGCACAGGGCGCCACACTCCAGGGGGCGCCGCCGCGGGGTCCGACGCCGCCGCTCATCAGGGGGGTGCCAACTTGCGGCACCCGGCACCCCTCCAGAGACGGACAGTAATGGCTCGCAGGCTCGCAACGGGTTGAACCCGGCTTAAAATCACTCGAGAGCCGGAGGTCTGTCAAAGACCTCCGATACCGCTCCCTTGTGATCCGCGCGGCAACAGCTGCTGTGCGCCGGGGTTTGTTGTCAGATCCCGGCGCACAGCACTGAAGCCTCGCCCACCACTGTCTGTGCCCTCTGACCCGGAAGAAGACAGAAGAACTGAAGAAGAGGAGGGAAAGAAGCTGGAAGAAGAAAGGAAAGGTAGGAAAGCATTAAGTGAGAGTGGATTGGTATGTGTGTGGATTAGTATATATGTGTGGATGGGTATATATGCGTGGATTGGTGTATATGCGTGGATTGGTGTATATGCGTGGATTGGTGTGTATGCGTGGATTGGTGTATATGCGTGGATTGGTATATATGTGCGGATTGGCATATATGTGTGGTTTGGTGTATGTGCGTGGATGAGTATGTGTGTGGATGAGTATGTGTGTGAGAGTGATGGGTGTTATGCTGTACCATTTCCAATGTCTTTTTCATGATCTAATTATGCTCTAAAAGTACATCATAACTCCCATCACTCTATACTGTTCCATACAGTGGCAGATCTGGGAGGCAGAGGCCTTGCACCCCCACCGCAGGACTCCTGAAAGGTAAGTGAACTTCAAAGAGGGAGAGGGTAGATAGTTAGGAGGGGTAGATAGGGAGAAGGGAGTGAGACAGGGGAAAGGGGCAGAAGGGAGTGAGAAGGGGTAGATAGGGCAATCATACTCCTATCATGCCAAGTCTGCGAGTACATCCTGGAATCTGGATATGCCTGGGCATGATAGGAATGTGATTGCTGTTCCGGCGCTCTGCTGTGAAGCGCGCACCACGGGAAGACGGATGCCTCCCGCTCCCACCGCAGATATTGGAAAGAGCTAATACTTAATTCTCTGTTATTATTTAAGCTCAATAGTTTGCATCTCTTGTTTCCCACAGTCCTCTGAAATGTCCCCTGGGTCCCACTGCCTTTCCTAAAATAATCTCTTTCTATTAATATGTTATATTGATGCATACTGTTGTGTATAGTCATTTTGTACCGACAAAACGTCCTCTCCATGTTTAATATGCAGTGTTGGCACTTTGAGGTCTGCAACTTGTTTTGATGCACAAAGATGGGCACTCAGGCCCAAAAACGTTCGCCATCACTGCCCTACATCATAGACTTTTTTTTTAAACCTGCAGCGATCAATCTGTCACAGAGCAATCTTGTAGCATTCCTGTGACTGCTGTACAGTGGGACCCTAACATGTGATATCGACAGAGACATCACAGGGATTTCCCTGTGCTAATAGGATCCCTGGGGTTAAAGCAAAAGCTGTTTTAAGTAAGAAGTACCCTTATATGAATATAATTAAAAAACCTTTCCCATCTCCAAAAAGTATGGGTTGCAATTTACTAAGGATATTACTGAACATAATGAAGAGAGAAACAAAAAAGTAGAATTACAAAGAATGAGTGAAAACCATAGTTCTATAGTGTGGGGGAAAAAGTCCTGCTATTTCCTGACTTAGTTGCAGTCACAGAGACACCTCCCTGTCGATTAATTGTGTCTAACAGCACTTCCTGAAAACAGTGCCAAAAAAAGAGTGGCCCTTGGCCCATCCACTATAAGTAAAATATATATATATAATCACTGCTGGAACTCTTTATGCAAACAGTATTAAAAATAGTAATATAGGGTAATATGCAAAGCATGGACGTGACCCTCTTGTGTATATAATATGACTAATCAGGATATGTTGGTCAACATAAATTGGGCCATTGTTCAGCTGTAGTACTGACAAATTCCTATTTTAGTATGTATAATTTGTGCGGGTTCAAATATGGAAACAGGGATCAAGGGTTAAACAAGGTAAAATTGATCCTTAGGATATAAAAAAAACCCTGGTCCCTAAGGGGTCAAAGGAAAGTGTTTTGCCAGAAACAAGCTAATGTCTAAGACTAAGCAATACTTTTTTATTCTTGTTTCACGCAGCAGAATACATACCTGGAGCGAGTGAGAGAGGCAACCACTTGTTCTGCTTGTATAACCAACAGTATTTAGAGATTCACGGGCAAAATCATCAGGGGACTTGACAAAGATATTGGTTTTCATTTTATAAGTCAATGATGTTGAGACCAGTAGTGGCATCACACACTGTGGAAGATAAAACAACGTTTACCAGGTGAATGGTGTATCCATATATCTACTAAGTAACATATTACGGTATAGATTTCCAACTTGTCCCATTAATGATACCGAGATAAGACTTTAAGGCCCTGATCGTATGAGATGGTCACATGTAAAATGAACTACCTAAATAGTGAACTAATCTGACAGGTTTAGTTCTTGTATAGGGTACTTGTTCAGAATAATCTCTCTCTACAACTTCATGAGAATGAGATATCCTGTCAATGTTGGTAAACTAAAAAAATAAAGTAATTCAATCAGACTATTTACAAGCTTTACTTTTTTCAGCTGTTGCGACACTTTCAAATCTAAATTGATAGAACAGACAGTTACAGAGTAACATAGTCCAGCAGTAAACGCACTTATCTTGTGCTATACGTAAAACATTAAGTAACCGTGTGCTGTTTGCTTTTAATTTTCACTATGGAGGAAAAAAAAACTGCAAGCAAGGTACACCCTGACATTGTAGGGTGTATTCAATAAAGTGAGATTTGGCAGCATTTCTGGATTTTACTCCCTCGTTTCATTATGAAGGGACAACCCTGGTAATTTTCTCCAGCAAGAAGGATCCTAAATAATCCTGTAGGCTAGTAGACACTGATTTAACTAAACATACAGAGCCAGACAAGCTCTTTTGTTATAGCAAAGTCAAGTTAAAACTGCAACTCTTCTGCAAACTTTCCTCATCCATTCTTTCTTTAGTGAATAAGACCCTATGACCCATATTCTCGCTGAACAGTACCAAATAGCAAAGTTAAAAGCAAAATGCCAAAATCTTGCTTTAAATTAAAACACATTTCTTTTATACTTCAACATTTAATCAGAATATTAAAAGATCATACATATTCAGGAACGTGTGCATAGTAATAGTAGAACAGATTCCCGCATCACGCTGAATTCATAAAAATAAATTCTTTAAATTACATTTTACATCTGCATTCACATTTTACTTGTGCCTAATTTAATGAAAGCTTAAAGTCTGATTGCTAGGAGAAATATTTGGGTATATATACCCTATGATGATACTGAGATAGGCTTCAAAGTTTCTCAACCTGTGGTCCAAACAAGATTCTTCTAAGATGACTGTGTATAAATTAAAAGGGGCACTCCAGCTGTAATATGCATTTCTCTTAAGAGCCTACATGTATTTGCAAGGGGGATAAAGTGTTAATTTAAATGGAACACTCAGCAATCATATGTATTAAAGGGAGATTCTAGCCATCACATGCACTTTAACAGTTCCAAGGCTTGTCCCTGCGGTTTTATATACTATATATTTATATCGAATTGGCATACCCAACGGCCATACTAGGAATGATAGCATTTGCTAAATAAACATTAAGTACGTGTGCAGTTGAGAAGAAAGATAATATGTTTTAAATTAAGAACCTGCACAATGATCCCCTTCGCCTTGTACTCTGCGTGGAGTCCTTGAGAAAAGAAGTCCACAAAGGCCTGTGACAGTAAACAAGAAAAGCAGCAAGAGACGCCATGATTAAAAATCATAAGTCTGTGATTCAAAGATAACATATTACGCTACAGCTTTTAACTGTATACTCTGTGGATTTATGTAGTTTGAGTTAGTGTGTGAAACCAAAAGGACTGGGTATTATTATACATATAAGTTCATGATAGCTTGATCAACAACTTGCAAAAACAGTTAATTATTGGAATTGGATTGATTTAGAAGTATCATTAAGCAAACAGAGTTATTTTACTTCACTGATGTATAGGAAAAAAAAAACTAAACTTACAAAACCCATACCTTAGAAGCACTATATACCAAGGTCATTGGATAAGGATGGTTCCCGATCTCTGAAGACAAGTTTATAATAAGACCTTTCTTTCTGGAAAACAGAGGACAGGATGAGTCTAACTTAAATTGCTGTTTAATTAAAAATATTTTACCAATATTCAGTTTGAATGTGCATTTTTTTCGTTGCCCGTTGTGATTACACCGTATATTTTCTGCCACACAGAAAGCCTGAAGTGACAACCACTAATACATAACCTATATAACTTATCAGGTCCCCGACTAAATATTTAAAAAAAAATACCTTTCCACCATTTGAGGAAGGGCAATCCGAGTCATCTGAAAAGATATAAGGGTCATTAACCTTTTGAGTCTTCATCAATATTATCGTTAACAACATCTACTTGGTTAAATATTCATCATTACTTTATGTTGTGAAAGCCCTGGTTTGGCTGTTTTAGAGTTAAAAAAAATATTTTGTAACATGTTACCTGCTATCAAGAGTTAGCAGAATTATAGCCAAAGATTTATTGTTTAGGTAAAGTAGCCATATGGTACAAATGTTTTAGAATTACAGAAGGTATGATATTTAGCAGGGTGTGCCAACTTCTTACAAATGTATTTATGTTCTTAAATGCCATTTCTTGTACATCCTAACAAAAAGTAATGTTAAGGGACAAGCACTTACCTGCAATACCGATAGCATGTTACAGTTAATAGTGTCCACAAGAGCCTGTCAGAATAGAAAATGTATAATGACTATTGACTATATTCATATAATTACAGGGGAATGACTATGGTAACGTTTGAAAATATAATTTATCTAAAAGTTATTCTTACCTTGAACTATGTAAATATGGAGAGAAAGTAAAACAGGGAATATGTCATGAATCTAACCTTGACGATATTTGGAGTATCCAAGTAACTTGTAGGAGAATCACATATCATCATACCTACATTGTTCACTGTGAAACAAAAGAGAATGGGTCTGTTTTTCAGTACAAAAAAAATAACATAAAAAGATAAAATGTGGATTGGGAACAAAATTGTAACAGAGCTTACAAAAAATTTTTTTGAGAGACAAGAAGGAATTTAAATATTGTTTATTTGTGGCAAACAAGCACTTACCAAGGTCTTCAATAATGAAAAATCAACTCCTAAAAAGGTGAGCTTTAGCTATAAAATGGTGACTCTGAGGTCCAACAATCTGTCACCTCGTTATTGTTGTTTAGGTAACTGAGGGGTTAATTTTTGAAAACGAGTCATGTCTGGCAATAGAGGGGTTAATTGTCTGAAACTGCCGATGTCTGGTCATGACTGTATGTATATTATAATATAAATATATTAAATCTGAAATCAACTATAATATAATAGTATATATATATTACTATTATATTAATATATCTCACAAAAAAACTGATTCACATATGCACCAAAAATATATGGATATACACACACACACACACACACATTATCAACTTGTGTTTAAGAGTTACATATTGATTATTCAGCACAGTCTGAGCTTATGTACAATATTGTAGAGTAGATTATTGTATCAGTAGAGTTCTCTGAACTTAATCCAGCACTCTGGAGATTGCCTTAATAACACTCACAGATTTCAGAAATATATTACCCAAAATTCCTATTTCCATCCCTTTCAAGTCATCCTGAATTTTCTGGTATAATTCCGAACCTCTTGTGAAATCTGCCTGGATAACTTTAGTTTTGCATCCAAATTCTTGCTCTGTAAAAAGGGAAAGATTGTTAAAATACGCACAGTAGTCTATACAGGATTTCTTAAGGACAATGGGCGGTCCCTAAACCCATTGAAAACAATGCATTTTGAGCCCGTACATGTACAGGCTTTGTCATTAAGGGGTTAAACTTGGGAGACAAAACTCCCAGAGCGCCACTGCTCAATTGACCGGTTTAGGTTTCCCTTGAAACCAACACATTCAACTCTATGGAAGTTTGTGTCTATCCTGCAGCCTTTTTTTGTCGCTTACCTGCACAGTGTGAGCCTCTTATCAGAACATGAGATTGTATCCCCGCCATGATTAAGAAGGCTTTGCGTTGCTAAAAAGCAAAGTTCTTGCTGCAGGCAGGTAATGCATTACTTCATAAATTAGCAGTTACTGCATACATCTCACAGGGCGTTCTTGGTACATAGTTTCCTTCCAAAGAGGTAGCCATTTACCTATGTCCTCTGCCACATTCCTGAGCTTCTCCAAAGTACGACTGACCAGCACAATATCTAGACCTCTCTTGGCAAGCTGCGAACAGGAACCATAAGAGATGGTTTGTTAGCCGTAATCAGATCAACTTTGCCTTTGGCATGGCTTAAATACATGCTATTGTATAGGTCTGTGCTTTACATCTTTACAAATATTAAAAAAAAAAGAATTTTCTGAACATATGGAAATTAATCACAGGGCTAACAAGATTCGCCAACAAAACCAAAGTTTGTATTTTGTTTCTGGAAATTTCTCACTAGTGTAAAATCATCCACCTCCAGCCTATCTTAAACGGAAAAAATTATCTTCTTGAGCAAAAAAATACACATATAACTTTTTATCTGTAGACTTGGAAGCTACACTAAGCTGATTCTTATGACAATCCAAATGATGTCTGCTTCTCCATAGATTTACATTAGTCATGGTATCTGGTTGGATAATTGGGCTGAAACTGCAGAGCTAGAACACATACAAAAGGTTAATAGCTCCTGCCTGAATACAATATATTGTACAAAACATGGTACTCCTTTAATTAGGGCTATAAATTAATATTTTAGAGCTTCTTGATCCAAAGAGAAATCCAATTGCCTTTTGGAGTCAAGAAGGAATTTTTCCCCCTGATGGCAGAATTCAAAGTGTCTTCACTTCATGGTTCCTGACAGCATAAGGATTCAGACACTCCTCTTATGCCCTTATGTTACTGTGGAGCTAGAAGATGGTGACTCCTGTAATTCTATTATTCTTGTGTGAGGCCGAGTATAACAATATGATGTAATCTCCCAGAACATCCTGTGAGGTAGCACAACAAAGCAAAGTCTCGGCCAGATGAAGCAATTACTATAATAGAGAGTGGGTTGGTTTGGGGACTTCATCTGATCTATCTAACTGCCCCATGGCTGGTCCCCTTAAAGCCTATGGACCGATGGTGCCTAATGGGTAATCCTGAAGTTATAAATGGAGAGCACCTGCTAAAAATACTTTATTCATATGTTTGCAAGAAATATATATGATAAGATGTAGGTATAACGTATTCCTCAAAAACGATTTACAATGTAAAATAATATCTATAAAGCAATTTAAAACCCATTGCCATATATTTTAACGAGAACACTTGTGTACATTTGTTATATCTACTTAACCCCTTAATGACAAAGCCCGTACATGTACGGGCTCAAAATGCATTGTTTTCAATGGGTTTAGGGACCGCCCATTGTCCTTAAGGGGTTAATTAGAAATTGTAATTGTTTGTTTGTTTTAACACAACTGAGGGGTTATACGGGTACAGATGCTATGGATGTCAAGCTTAGAACCATTAAGCGGGATATCCATAGGTCTTACCTCTCGAGCATATGCTTTTCCAATTCCATCTGTTGCACCTGTTATCACTATAAGGAAAGAAACCACAGAAGAATAGCTTAGTAGAAGTTTAGAATATATGATGGCGATCTGGAGATTAGGCAGGCAGCAGAACCACAGGCATTTTTAATACAAAATTGAGAGGACAAAATGAGAAAAACAAGCTGCCATCTCGATAATCCAATCTAGAAAACAACATCTTATATCATGTCGCTGCTTAGTACTGAAGAACTGAGACTTGCTAATTGGATTGTAAAAATGCTGTGTATTTTAACCAGGCACTGAACTTGGCCTTACCTTGGGCAGCTGTCCCTAAGCACTTGGCTGCCATCCTCTGTGTTGGTCTAACAGGTCCCTGGAGCATCCCCCTGGGCCTAGTTGGCATAGGCCAGAATACATTCCCGAGATGCATCTAATGACCACCTGACAGTTGTATTTATCTGGCCCAATTTAACATTGCACATCCAGCAGCACTGAATGTTAACTGGTAGCTATAGACTGACATTAGCCTTTAATGTATACGTAGAGGCTGGTGCTTACATTGGCCAATATGTATAAAAGGGGATTTGATGAAAAATGGTCTTATAACAATAACCACTGAAACGTTTCTGCCAATTAGACCATTCTATAGAGTGATGACGTCACTACACACCAGACTTTGCTTTTTACCAGATTTTCTGCAGAATCACCCCATGTATTTCCCTAAATTTAAATTGACCTCTCAGCTTCCATATACATTAAAGTGCCAGTTCATTTGTTGAACTGGCACCCGCAGAGTATGAAGACTGGAAATAAATATATATATATATATATATATATATATATATATATATATATATATATATATATATATATTGCATATTAATCTTGTATGCCATATACAAAATCATTTGGCTTTTCTAAAGCTAAATCTACTCGATTCCTCCATTAACTAGTTACTCTTTCCTCCCCACCCCAGTGTTCAGTTTATAATCTGGTTTCGCTTTTTGTATGTAATGTTTACATTGAGTTAATACAATGGTATACAATAGTGTATTATCATTACTTGGATTAAGTGAACTAGAAAACAATGTATAGATAAGGAATATTAGCTGTATGTGCTGCGTATGATTACTCAGGGACACCAGATCCACAGGAACTTGTTTCAGCCAAGTGAGAAAACTTGCAATCCAGTTATTTAAAGAGACTTGAAGTTTTCTTACCTGCCCAGCCCCCAAACTGCTTCAGATCTGTCTGCCACCACTCAGACAGCACGTGATTCCTTATCCCACGAACAAGCTTCCATCCCTGGGTCAGCACCCAGTATAAAGCTACCAGCACCCCAATAAAGGTAAACCCCTGAGCGCTGGCGAGAGATCCCAACTCACTCATGTTCCTGCAGAAAGAGCCCCACGCACGGACACTGTGGGAGCCCCGCCCTAATCTATATGCTGAACGTTTACTAACCCGCTCAGTCCACTGCCCAGGGGCGAATTTTAAAATTGCTCTCCCTTCAAAAGTGCCGCCTGCCGCCTGGAGCGGTTGCCCCACTCGGCTCCATTGTCGGGCCGGCCCTGCTGAGGGCTGTACAAGCATTTATTGACATAACACTATATAGAATATCTTCTGCTCTCTTCCTATAATTACTAGCATGTCTTGCTTCATATATAAATCTATATTCTGTTTAGTAAGCTTTAGCTTGTATGTCTATTTAGGAACATTAAAACATAAATACATTCTGGAGTCTATTCACTAAAGAAGGTTGGGGGAAAGCTGTGTTTCCTTGACTTCACTATACATTAGGAAGGGCCCACCCAAGGGAGCTTTTGCTGTAGGAAGTACTTTGCTGGTCCTGTATAATGCATGAGATTTGTCTGCTAACGTCTGTATTAAACTAGACTTTATAATGAGCCAGCTCAGTACTTCATGTGGGAGAAAGTTGACAGTTTAGTGAATAAAACCCACTTTGTTTCATTATGTCATGATATCGACAGCATATTGTAAATAAACCAAAAAAGTACATTGGTGTCTCCAAATCCATTTCAGAGAAGTATAGAGCCTAGATCTGGATGCCTGAGCCTCAATTATGTGCATTTATGGGTCTAGAAAACCCCTAAGTGCCAGTTTTGCACAAGCATAAGCAAGCGATATGATGTCACTAGTGCCACTTGTGCACCAAGAATTGTTTGGGGGCCACCAGGATTTTAGACTCCAGCTCTCCAGGGGCCGATGTTATACCATGGTCCTGTTTCCCACCGATCCATAATAACATCCATAATAACTCATTTATGAATATCAAAGGGTCCACAATGGCAAGCAAAAAATAAAATAACCTATGGCCAGTATTCCTAGTTTATCCCTTATACAGAAGAATACAGTGAGGTTATTTATAATGATTTCTACATATAACCCTCCTTCCACTTAATTTTATTCATCCATTGAGGTTTATAAGGGAAAATCGTTCACGTGGAAAATTAATATTTTATTTTGAGCATTTAATAGCATTGATAAAAACATGAATTTGTTTTACTCTAATAAACTTCCTTTTTCTATTCATGAGGCTGCCATTGTAGACAATCATTTGATAAGTTAGGTCACTTTCCCTGCCCAAACACCACAATGAGCTGATTCTCAATGGCAATGCTAAACATTTATATCTACTGAAGTCCATTCTTCCATAAACCTTAATTTGTCAGAGTCTGACAGTATGATAAGGAGTCAGGGTGTTTGTCTAGTAGACTAGGCTAAGATACCATAACTAGAAAACAAATGGCTAATATGCAGCTTTCTAAAAGTATTATATTATGTAAAAAAAAATTTTTAAAAAAGATGACGACATGGATAAGGCGGTAAATGGTCCAACAAAGGTGCCCTGCTTTGGGACACTTGAAATGTTGGAAGGTACTTTCTGCCCAATATCAAGGCTAAAATATGCTAGAAAATACTATATAAGATAATTTACCACAGGTAGCAGAGAAGGATATATATACATGTATTCTGTAAACAGGGTGTTTCCTGGTGGATTTTCTTGACTTCAATATACTGGATATGAAAAAAGGGAAATCCTATGAGCTTCTCTTGTGGAAAGGCTGGACTGCCCCTGTATGATGCATTTACAAATTAGCAAGATATAATATTTACTATGCATTGTGTAAGGCTTATTATGTGTTTCCCCTATATAATCTATAGTGAATTCAAGGAGCCGACAAAATCCTATTTAAGTACACACAGCCACTAGAAGCCTTCAAAGATTTTTTGGTGTGTTACATGGTATGGTAAAGTTCCATTAATCTTAATGAATGGGTAATCCAACTTTACAGCATAATCACTGGGTTTTATGGTTCTTGTGAGGTCAACATGTGTTCAGAATTTTATTGACATAATCAGTATTACCATCTACCTATATACATTGTGAATATAAGTAATCATTATTGGTTTCAGAGATATGACAATATATAAGATATGACAATATAAAGATATAAAGGTGATCATTGTTAACCTTATTTGCATGTGCCTACCCAGAATCCCTTGTGGCAGCACCGTGAGATTTCTGAGGGAAAACAAGCCTTCTGGCTTGTGTGGTGTCTGTAGATGAGTGTTTAATAATACTTCTACTACCCCCTTAATTTTAAGTGGAAGGGGTTTCCATCGCCTTTACCCACCATAACTTATGTAAATTTAGAGATATGACAAGAAATAAGGAATTCACTATTTACTGTACATGGAGCTATGTTTAGTGAGAGTAATGTGCATTTTGGTTGGGGTCAGTTATTGGTGAAATAGATAAAGTAAAACAGTAGTTCTATAAAATGCTTAAATCATTTAATTATGGCTGTCTATAGAATGTGAAATAGTATTCTTGAACCTCAGACTGGAAGTGTGGGCTATATAACAAGAGCTGAACTGCATCAGGATGGGAATGCACAGTTTAGAACTACTCTAATAGAGTTCTTTGGAGATGTTATTATATAAGGCGTTGGATAAGTAATTAATTGGCTTATTCATTTATAGACATAGTTTCCTATAAAACGTCTTGTGGGTCCCATTTTGTACATAGTTCTTGTATATTCAGGATAAGCAGCATCTGAATGTACAAGGTTATGTCTGGCTTCTCTCGGGAGCAAGAACAAGCTGAGAGCTTTATAAAAATATCAATCCACATTATCAATACATGTTGATCATACAGATACGTGGCCGGCAAGCTACATCCCAAGTCATTAAGCTTACACAATTGGCTTCTACAATGTGTTAGCAGAGCATGCATGGGCTATTAGCAGATAATGTCATCCATGAAAGCAATGCGCCATGTGCCTCTTTTCCTGGGCATCCACATTGTAACAATACATTCAGACACAATGCAATACACTTTTATGTGAAATGGCATGAACAGAAAGAATTGTTTACATTTTTCAAGCAGACTTTTATAACATGAAATTAAAATAAACTGAAGGAAATGTACCAATACATAATACATTATCTAAATTGTTATCCACCATAATGAAACAATGTAGGAGCTTTAATGATGACCATGCATAAAAAGGACAAAAGGCTGAGTAATTCTGTTTCAGTTGGGGCCACCAATATCTCCTGCTACCGCAGCAATTAATTTTATACACGAGCTGCCTTTGATATCAATTCTTGCAAATCCATCTTCACCCCATTCACTGCCCCAGCTGTAAGTAAATATTAGAAACATATAAGCATATTGTTAGTTAAAACGTAAAAACCAAATCAATAGCATTGGGTTATTAGATCTGGCTTAACATCTTGCTACCCTATGCTACTACATAATTTTCGTTTGTGCTACCATAGGCTTTTGCTGTGTTGATGGTTAAATATCCAAAACTGTAGCCTGCATGACAATTAGTGATGGAAAGGGCTATATCTCTTTGCAAAGTGATGGTCCAAAATGTATTTACCCGATGGGACTGCATGTAATAAAACACACAAAGCACATAAAAGATTTTCTTCTAGGCAGCCTTATGGCTTCATGTAATACACCAAAACAGAAAAGCCAAATATACTTTAGCAGATCTTGGAATCAAATTAAATGCTGGATCATTACTTGGGTTCTACCCTCTCAGGATGTACTCATTTCCTAAGGTATACATGCTCATTATACCCTGATTAGGATTTGTATATGATGCTAAAAAATGGAAATATACATGCATTGTCATACATCAGATGTTTTCCTATAAAGAAGTAATTTTTTACAGGGTATTCTTCCTTTGCTATTTTTGTTAATATATATATATTAGGATGTTGCTACAATCTATTTACTCACCACAGCATTATACATTTTACATTAGTAGCTGATATTTTATTATCTGGTACAAGTTCCCTTTATAGCTTTGTTTAATCATGAATTTTGGCCATGAAAGAATTAGAAAAAAAAACTCACCTGTTTTTCAGTAACCAATAATGTGTATCACAGTGGGATTTATACCCTATGATAACCATTGATTGTAATATCTCTTCAGAACATTCATCATCATTTCCGAAGATGCCTGAGTTACAAGAAACAACATCACCATGACAAGCTTAATTTAATGTACTTTTATTTTACCAAAATATTGAGAAAAAATACTTTTTTTACATTAAGCAATAGTGATGCAGCACTTTTAATTAAAATATTTCCTAGGTTCTGTGGGCAACCCAGAATATCTCACCCAAAGAAACCCAAAGTAAAACATCAGCCTTGCAATGTACTATTACAATATTCAGATACAGACAGTACAAATCTATTTACTGTACTTTGTAAAATACTAAATTTTTATTTTTATTACTTATTTTATAAATTGACTGGTTCCCAATTTACCACTAGAAACATTAATCTTCTAGAGGCAGTCATATTAATTGTGGTCTTGTGATATCTTTATTTAGAGAATGTCTCTGCAACAAGATTGGATGACTTAAAAGTTGGAGGCACAGGAGCACATAGGAGTAGCAACTACACCCATCCTATACATCATCTGACCTAGATGCTCATAGTGTGTATTTGTTCTGGTGGCTTCCTTTTGCCTTATGTTTTTGTATAACCTCACATGGCAGGGGGAAGCCTGGCAGCATTTATCCTAGAGGGCAAGTCCAGCTAAGTGGTCAAGAAATAAAGCAGGCCAAGACGTATCTGCCAGACAGCAGCCTTAATGTGTAGTTTCCAGTCCTATCCAAGAAAGCAGAATTTACAAAGTGCTGCCTCAAGTCCCTGTTACTTTAGACACCCAAGTGGATACATGTGAAATTTCCAAAAAGTACACAAAAAAGCTTCTGGCAGTGACCAAAAAACATTTAATTGTTTGCAGTTTCAGACCATCCCAACTTCTTCAGTGCTCTCTTTGTACCACTCAAGGCAGTTGGGAAGGCCTACATTTTATAATTACATGCTTGGTTAATTACCTCCATCATACAGAAGGAAATCTTTACTGATGTGAACACTAACTGCAACTGGTCCATCAAACGCCACAGCCTTAGATATGTTGTCCTCATTTTGAGTCAATCTGTAGTATTTTGTTATGTTTAAATTTACTGCATCTTTATTTTTGTACAAACAGGAAAAAGTCTGGTCAAAAACAATAAAGAACATAGAATTTACACGTGAGAAAATGTAACAGAATGATTTGGCATTAATATTTTTAGTATTAAATAGGTACATACACAGAACTATGTAACTAAATTGGCATGATATAATTTATAACGCTAACTTATTCACCATCATTATAATAACTTATAATAACTTGGAGCTATTTGGTTAAGTTAAACATATGACTTTGGAACAATTACTTTCAAGGCTTTGATTAATCAGGTCCCTTAATATCAAAGCTTATTGGTTGTTAAGGCACCAGAAACATACAGCGCATTGTCATGAATCCTATGGAGGCTGTGACAACTCGACACAGTCCCCCGTAGTGCAAATAAGTCATTTGAGAAGATCAGAGATTTCCCTTGTAACTAGTCCATTTAACAGCAGCAAGGCAGAGGGGTAGATTGCCCAAGAAGCTGACCCCCCCCCCCCAGTTTTGAGGCAGGGAGAATGCCACCCCCCTGGACCTGTCTCCCTATAAGAAAATATTTACTGAAATTTCTATAAAAAAAAATAAGAAAAAGAAGGTCCGATACCGTGTCGGTGTATTCATAATCCTTGCTCAGCATGAGTCCATGCTCATTCACATATTGAAAGGCGCCTTCCGGGTTCCCTCCACAGCAGCCATCATTCCCGGGATCACACTCTACCACCTGTTGCTCACTGAAGCTCAACAGCTCATTGTGTTTGAGGCAGTAACGGGTTTCAAGATGTCCTACCTGAAAAATAACATTATTTCACACTGTATAAAAAAGAAAATAGAGAGCGCTCCCTTTCATTCAGATATCAATTAATCTTATCTAGCTTCTTATCCAAGGCTTTTTAATCACATGGACAAGTGTACATTTAAGTACATTGTGCGTACTTTATTATAAATTCATGTCCAGAGCTGCAGCAGAAGACTTCGTTTGTGGTCTAATGATTTCTGCCGGTGACTGGCTGCTGGAAGCAGCAAAAGTGTCAGGAATGAACTCCCTTTGATATCAATGGGAGTGCTTCATTAGCATATGCACATGACGAAGGTAAACTGAGGGCAATATGGCAGCACTGAGATGACGTCATCTCCCCAATCCTCCAATTGGAGGAGAGGACATAACCCCAAGTGCTGTAATTTTGACCTCACGTGAACTATTGCCCTCAATTGGCGCTTTTGGTGACATCCTCGCCAATCATCCAATAAGAAGTTGCCGGTTTATGTCTGCAGAGATGAGGACGAAGAAAGAAGTTTAAGGATTGGAGATTAATTGGGAAATCTTTAGCAAGCAGGACAGAGTGAGCGAGAATGAGAATGTAAGAGAGTGTAAGTGAATGTGAACCCACGAATGTCGGACGAAAATTCCGAGGTTTTTTCTTAGTTTTTTGTCAGATTCATAGGGGTCTGGCCTCGTTTTCGGGGCTTCGTACGAATTTACGAAAATTTGGTAACTTTGCAATTCATACGAATCCGAATGCACAAATCTAACTTGAAGCCAAATATAATATTTATTTTTTTTAAAAAATTCTAATAAATGTACTCTTTTTACACAATTTTCTAAGTGCTACATGCACATACAAAATCATCTAAAAGATTGAATGTATTGCTTACCACTGCAAAAGCCCAGGATGGTGCACAATATGTGCCCTCGTTTTTAACAGGAGTGACACACCCAGAATTCCTCCAGTCCACCTCTTCAGGAACATTACTGTTTTTCATACAGGAGTTTTTGGGGGCTTTTAGGGGTGATGCTTTTTGAGTGTTTGCCTTTGGACATTTCACTCCTCTTTTAAAGGAGAGTTCCTCAGGTATCTGAAAGAAAATGCAATATGAACCTGGTAGTTTTAATATATTAGAACATAAAACGTAGTGGTGCCAAAACTGCTACATGCACGTGTGCCAATAAACAAGGATCTACGACAGATCTTTGCAACTTGTGACTAAAGGCACCTGCTACAGACACCACCATGGCTGTCAACTGGAATTTCTGTGACATGGGTGCTGAACAGATTACAAAAAGAGGCAAGAGCTGATCTGTCATATCACCTCTCGAGAAATATTCACTCACCATGTCAGCAAAGTGATTCACAGCTAGAGTGTAATTCTTTAATCCCTTCTTAGCCAAAGCATTGTGGTTATGGACTTTGTCCCAGATTTTCTCCCAGATTTGTCTACGAATATTTTCTTCTTGCTCATCGCTGTATGTTTTTCCTACATCAGGAAAAAAGGATAAATATATTGTATATGAATAGGCAAGCTAACTAACTAGGAGGAATCATAGTCAGATGGGCACTTCTAAGTAGGGCCCATACTACAGCAATTGTGTTAAAAGCATACTTAAGTATGCTATTTTATTCAGCAGACGCAGGAAGGGATAGGAGGAAAATGAGACAGAAGTCTAATTATTTTTAACCGAACTAATCAAATGATACAGACACTGATCTGGGGACAGAAGGGAAGATTCATTGTTTGAAGGTTATGGCTAATTATCCAATAAATAGCCACATAGATCTATCAATGATTATTTCAAATGACTAGTAACTGTGCATCGACCTTGTTTTGAAGTCTGGGGCAAAATTAAGGTGACTATATCTGCCATATTTCTCCTTGACACATGATTTTCATATATTGCTGACCAGCTAATAGTTCTGATGTGCTGTATATGGTGTATATATATATATATACATGGAACAAACTTCTCAGTTAAACAACTCATAGATCGTAGTTTATGTTTGTTTACTATATATTAACTACTGAAGTTTGTTAGTATATAGTAAACAAATCACAAACAAATAGGAAACATATCTATACGGATTATATTTTTGTCTAGTTGCCCCCGTTTGCAGTATTGCTATGTCAGTATGAAGATTGTTTAATATGCTCTACGTTTAGTCCCTTTATGTTGACATTTCTGAGATTTAGCCTATGCTATGCAGAACACTAGATGCATATGGAGATCAATGCATTGCTAAAATTATAACTCAAAAATGTCAGTTTCTAGAGCACCATGCTAACTTTCTGTACGTAATACCCGTTAGTCTGTTATGGAAATGGAAAGATTATTTATTGTGGTATCTTATTGATCTTATTTTGTGTGCAGCCATATCACTGGATTTATTCAATAGCAAACTTCATTCACTCTACACTATACCATATTTTGATTTCCAAATCTTCCACTCTTCATCAAGAAAATGCGTAGCCGTACAAACAAGTGATATTGCCGAAAAAACAAGTAGGGTTTTTTCCAAATTCATCCTAAAAGAAAAAAATAATAAAAATATTAAAATGATTGTTGTGTAAACACTTAATGAAATGTGTGCATAAGTAGGAAATAATAATACACATTTCACACATTCACAAAAAGGAATACGTTTCTTAATATAAAATAGAGAGTTCATAAAATAGATAGTCCCTGTTCCTGGATCTCTGTTGTCTTCTGCCTATATTCTGATGTGGACTATAGTGCTGCAAACATAATGATTTTAGTATTCATGGAAATAACCATAAGAAAAAACATAGCTCACCCTTACAGGAAAATGTCCCAAAATTCCTTGCAACCTATATATTATATATGCACCCCATATTTGGAATAATATATCTATTTTTTTACTACCAATGTACAGTATACCCAAACAAAAGCACAAATGTCTTATTAAAATTGCACTAATTAAAACCTACAAAAAAATAGGTAATGAAGGATGAAAAGATAATTGGACAATCTAGGTGTCCATTTGTGTAGCTGCTTTAAAACCTCAAACAATACTTTTTCCTTAGCTATTTCTTAAATTCTGGATGTCCTTGTATCTAACTATACATTGATGACTTCTCTGCTTGCATTAACCATTAACATTTTCACGTATCCTCCAACCTTTTGGTGAAGAAATACTTTTTTTATACATTACATCAAGCCTCTGGCTTCTTATAGCATTTTTCCTTCATTAAAATATATTGAAATTATGTACATTATAGTAGCCCATGTTTTCTCGGGACTCCAGTAATACACCTTGTAGTTACTTTAGGGGTAATACTATTTTAGGCTGTGTTTAATATTATATTGCAGTTGTTGTTAGTATTTTAATATTTGATACTGGCATGTAATCATTCTCTTACCTGAAAGCTCACTCTTCTACTGCCTTGACTTGTATGTACTATCAAGTCTATTTAAAGACTATTCTGTTGCCAGTTGGCATGCATTGTTATTATTATCAGATCTACAATCATATCAGATTATGGCAGCATTTTATCACTGTCAGCACTGGTGGCATGTGAAATAATAACTGAATTGGACATAATTTATCAGAGGGCAAGGTCCAAATAACATTTTTATTTTATTATTTATTTAATGACTGTTGCCTACAGATGCGCTTCCTATGATGAATATAGTTAGGTTAAATATACAGTGCTTCTTAAGAAGCCCAAACTGTGATTTCACTTTAATGCAATTTGACTGTTCTCATTTGATTTATTTATCACCATACCTGAGGAGCCTTAGTGCTTCCCCTGAGTCACATGGTCTAAAGGCCACATAGTCTGAAATTGGTTCTTTTATATTGCACTATGAATTAATAGTTTTTGAGGATCCTAACTGGTCTATATATAAGTGTATGTGAGCATGAATGTCTACATAAAGTGTATGTGAGCCTGAATGTCTATTTATAACTGTAAGTGACCATGGATGTGTAGATTTCCACCAGTGTGGTAAAGCATGGTCAGCAGGTCAAGACTGGCAATACCGTAAAGCATCTTCCATTTACCATTACTGCCACTCATGCAGGCAATCCGACTCTGTACTGTGCAGCCACCTGCTGCAAAAGAGTGTAGCATGGGGCAGCATGCATCTAGCTGGCAGTTACACTGGGCAGGCCAGTTTTCACCTTATGGTATGTCACGCCTTTAATTACTTCTTGCATTTCGTTTGATGAGTGATGCCAATATCTAATTCTCTAAATATATTCTTACTCTTGCAATCAAGGGTGTAACTAGAAATCACAGGGGCCTGCTGCCAAAATGCCCCAACTTCACCAAGCAACGTATCCCATGGTGCCACCTTTGCGCTAATTGTACAATTGCAGGGGCAGTTGCTGTGGCATGTGATCAGCAATTTACAAGTTTAGAACAGGATGATGCTAATCATCTTGCTTACAGATAATGGAATGGATTAAAAAAATTCTTCCAGAAAGGATTAATATCATAACAGTCCATGTGCTGTATGTGAGCATGTGTTCAGGAAATTCAGTTGACTGTACTGTTAAAAAGGCTTTAATGCGCATCATATGAAATGGTGAAAATAAGTTTTATTATGCTGAAAAAATGAAAAAACAAATACAACAAATGTTATCAGTAGGTCATAAGTAGCTGAGCAATGTGCATGACTAAAAAGAAAAAAACTTTTTTTTAATTTTACATATTTTACAAAATTATTCTTGGGGGAATCATCTGCTAGCCCCACTGCACTAGTATTAGACAGGGTGGATACAGCCCGCTGCAGCTCACCCACTCAGTTTGTAACATATATCTTAATTTTTAATTTTAGTAATACTATAATAAAGGTTACATTTTATCTATCATTATTTTGCTCAGGGTACAGAATTTTGTCACTGTTGCATCCTTCACTGTGGTCTTCTTGTTATTGGATCTTCTTTAGTGTTTTCAAGTTAGCAATTAGTTGGTACAATAGGAGACCATGTCCGTTATTTCTCCATAGGAAATTATTAGCATTGGTCGATTGATAAACCCAGTCATAATATGTTTTTTTAATGCTGGCAGCTGTTAATGATTTGTTCCATGTCCTCTAGATTTATCTACAAGTTGATCTCCAACGGTTGGAGGAGTTTAGATCTTTGTGATGTTTGTATGATAAGATAACATTGCATGAGCTGTTTGAGTGCTCAACTATTTCTCTCATTACATGGTTTTCTGACAAATATTTCACTTCCAAATTAACATCATAAAGATGTCTGTCCATGAGAAGCATGATCTAAATGGGGTTACACATTGGGCAGGCTATGCATTTCTCTAGGGCTATCACAGAGCACTAATGAGCATGGCACATGGCACTCTTTTTGGCCATACCTGTTTTAGTTATTTGTAGGTTTTGTTCCAGTAATTCCAAACAAATGTATATCTTACTAGATATGTTTAAAATTGAATTTACAATGATCCATACATCATTAAAACTGTCTGCATGTTATGTCACACCGTATAATTACTTCTTGCATTTCGTTTGATGAGTGATGGTAACATCTAATTTGCTAAATATATTCTTGCCCTTGGAATCAAGGGTGTAACTAAAAACCACAGGGCCCTGGTGCCAAAATGCCCTGGGGCCCCCCAGCTTCACCAAGCAATGTATCCCATGGTGCCACCTTTGCGCTAAACAGCTTGTAAATGCATTTGCCCCAAGTAGCTTATTAGTGTAACCCTAACACCCCAAACAGCCTGCCTGTGTCATCTTAGCCTCAGCTAGTTTATGTCTCGAAACAGCTTATCTGTGCCATCATTGCCCTCAAACAGTTTGTCTGTGCCATAATCGCCTCTTGCAAACTCCTCTCTAACATAAACACGTACACATTAATTCTAACACACACACACACATTCTCTCTCACACAACCCATGTTAACACAAATCCATGCTTACACACACTTGTACATAGACATCCATGCTCACATTCATACATACCCCCTCCCACACACGCTTATGTCCCCTGCAGCTTTCTGTCCAGCTGCTTGCACACTGACCCCAATACGTTCCTGTAACGGGTTCACCAAGAGAGCTGTAGTAACTCCCAGAGATCACCCACATGTATCCTCCTGTTGTCCCCGGAATCACTTCCAGCACCAGTCAGCATGCGCACCTTGGAACCTTGCTATGTGTACCCAATAAGTAGACACAACTACCTTAAATTGAGTACAGCAGGAATGAACAGTTTATTGATGTAAAACATAGACTCATATAGCCACAGAACTTCATTAACATAAATCAACATTGATAAACAGGTACATGTAGGCAACCAAACCTTTAATCCCCTTTAGCTACTGAATATCCCCCTGGCAGCCATCCTGTTAATGGGATTAGTTTAACAATGGAGTTCCTGCCTGTTTGGCAGCCAGGCTGGAGCCATCTCTGGGTACCTTGGGGCCCTGTAAGGTCATTCTGTCACAGTTCCCATCTCCCTTCAAAAGTTTAGAAATGGCCCCCTCTGCACAATTTTGAACTGGTATGAGGAGACAGGATCAACTGGTCGCATGGGGTCACCTTGGGCCACCTAGGAGCACGAGCCCCATCGCAGTTGTGACCGCTGCGACCCCTGTATTTACAGCACTGTTTGCAACCATGATTACCAAAAGGATTTAGTGAGTTTTGTGGGGATAAAAATGAGTTCTGCACTAAAGCCCCCGCCCTGTAAAAATATTCCCCCAGAGCCCTACTTGACCTTGTTCCACCCCTACATCTAAGGGAGGTAAGGGAGGTATATTGATCATGGCAAAACTGAATCAATTTGGCAGACTCATGAGGGGCATTCCATATCAGTTGATCACAGTTTTACCACAGGAAGGCCTTCATATATATGGGTGTACCTTACCATGAACAAAATGCAAAAATAGATTAATACACACACATAGTAAATTTACTCAGATTAAACATATTTCAACTTCTCAACATAATCAAGAAAGATTGCAAATGCTTTCAAACTCCAAACATTAGGGGCTGTAAAAAGAGTCCAGCAGTCCCCAGAATGCAGACCAAAACAAATACCCATAAGAAGATGCGATCGATTACCATGGCAACGTATTTCCAATCATTCTGGATCTAAAGAAAAAATAATAAGTATTATTAGGACTAGTTACCAGATTGTAATAGTGTAGTTGTGTTCAATAAAGTCACACCATTCTTAATGGGGAAGGGCAAGACAATCTACATATACACATCAGATATACTGACCCCAGTACTCCCACTTTTATGGGGCTTTACAATCAAGAGAATTATAATTAATTAACAAATAGATTGATGCAGGCCAGCTGACCTAGTTTTATGCTTATCCATGTATGCGCAAACATAATAATATCAATAAATCCCCTTACCTCTTTAGCTTCGTTCTGGGTTCTCATGTTCTCTGCTATGAAATGTACATTTTCAATTGCTTCCCTTAATTCCATGGATAATACTGAATTTGAAGCCAGATTGTCCACTGATTCCAGGCTGGAACCTCTTGTAACATTACATGCAATATCTGAGGTATATAATCTTTTCACGTGCCCACAAGGACACGTACTATCCTGATAAAACAATTGGTCTTTACAACTCTGGATCTCAGAACTGCTTATGCTATTAATGTTGAATATGTCTGTGATTAATGGCGGTTTCACTGCATTTGATTCTTCTTTTGCTGGTCTTGTCATAAACATAATTTTTGGAAGCATTTGTAAGAAGATCTTCTTCACCCATTGTGGCATGGTATGTGTTTTAGGCGTTCTGTAATGTACATTTAGCACAAATACAGTAATTACAATAGACAAGGTTACAAATATCATTGTAAAAAGTAAATATTCACCAATGAGTGGGATGACCAATGATGTAGAAGGAATAATTTCAGTAATGACTAGGAGGAACACAGTTAAGGACAAAAGGACAGACATACACAATGTAACCTTCTCTCCACAATCTGAAGGCAAGTAAAAAACAAGTATGGTCAAACAAGAGATAAGGAGGCAAGGGATTATCATGTAAATAGTGTAGAATAACGGCAAGCGTCTTATGTACAATGAATAGGTGATGTCTTGATATATTTCCGCACAGCAGTTGTATTTAATTTCATGCTTGTATCCAGGTGCACTAATAATGACCCATTCTCCACTTTCCCAGAATTCCTTAAGGTTTACGGCAGAGCCAATCATTACCAAATCAACCTTTGCTTTATCATAGGTCCAGGAGCCAAACTTCATGGTGCAGTTCTGATAGTCAAATGGGAAGTATGTCACATCTATTCTACACGAGCTTTTGAATATCGTTGGTGGGATCCAGGTGACATCTCCAGTATATTTCAACAAAGCTTTGGCTTTGTCATCTACCTGAAATGCACCAACTGCACTAGAAACACAAAATAGATACATTACTATTACAGAAAAGGCAAAAAGTGGGCGTCCTTACACAAAAAACATATGAATGTGAAAGCGTACACATATACAAGGCGAGCAATATGATCCTAGAACAGTCTTGTTTTTATATTCATAAGGCTCCTTCTACTGCCATGTTAGCAATAATTCACTTTAAACCTGGTGAAATGCTTTACCATTGGTTGATCCAAATTAACCAAATCAATAGTATAATAAAAAAGATTAAGTCATAGATTACCAAATGCCATCAAATATGTCATGGGTTACGACAGTGGGACCTCATAGAACAAGATACTTTCACCTGACTAGTGGTCCAACTAATGCCTACTTATAAGCAAAAGCAGATATACTGACAAATCAATGGGAAGTTTCGTGTATATGTGCAGCTAAGGATTCTTACTTGTTATAGAGGGCAATGTCTGGTTTCCAGATCTGATCTGCAGGTACTCGAATAAATTCAATGCCTCCATATTGATTAGGATTCCATTTCAACTTGTAGTCATTCCATATCTGGAACACAAGCTCACATTAATGTGTTGATGAAATCCTAGCCTCTTCACATGAAATCACATAGCCTCTTCACTGATAATTAAGTATTTCATCCGCATTTAGTGCACTGTATCCAACTTTTGCTCTTTTTTATTTACATTGTGCATTACAACAGCAACTAGACTGTTAAATCAGTGTTTGGCCTGAGCAGTCAATGAAAAATAATATGTTCAGTGACTGTTAAGTAAAAACAAGCAGTTTCCTGCAAAGTAATATCAGTCACTTACTGTAGGGGGAGACCACAGACTGAAGAAAATACATCAAAATTACACACAAACAGCGGTATTTACATTTGCAATATTTGCTCCCACCCCATAACCTGCTATTCACAAGCTAATTTGCTTGTTTTATTAATATGTATTTGAAGATTACTTTTGGGCCTTCCTAATGTATAGTGAAGGGAGGCAGTGGAAACCACAACTGTTCTTAAAACTGTTCCTTTAGTGAATAGACCCCATAGAGACACACATGCCTGCTGCTTTTCATTAAACCACAAAGAACAAACATGAAGGGGTTGCTCTGCCTTCAACTGACTTATTCCACCGTTTAGAAAGGTAGAGGGGATATAAAACAAGAGAGTCTCCTACATCTAAATTGGCTAAACATACATTGCTTGTAGGTTCATTAGCAAAGAATGGCATTCAATTGTGTGATGACTGGCTCTTATAAACCTCATGCAGATTAAGAATTATGGGCAATAAAGCCTGCTACCCCACAGTTTGAGTTGCCTAATTGGCCAGCCGTGGTGCTAGGTAACTAACTTTGATTCCCTGTATGTCAAAACAACACTTGTTATCCAAGCAATTAGATTGGAATTGTGTTTTAAATGTTTAGGTCAACATACACAATTATTATTGAAGATATAGTTACTTACATGTTTCAGCCAGACATTAGTTGCCATAATTTGATTAACTTCATCCTGTAGGAAATACATATTAGTAAAAAAAAAACAATATACCGGTATATAGCGTTAACGCAAAGAGCTATTCATGTGTAATCCTTGTTTTTTTGATTGGTATGGCTACACTACAACAGACCCATGACCTTCATTTCATGACCTAACCCTCTCTTTTTTGCTTGGTGTGTCTCCTCTTCTGCTGTCTGAAGAACTGGCTGGTTTGAAGGGTGACCTTATGGTGTCCTCCTGTCTAGCACGATTGTAATTGTTTTAGAGGCTTGGTGAGAAACATTTGCTTCCTGTATGTTATCACCTGATTTATGGCTAGACTGACAATCTAGCACAACAGGCAAATGCCAGGTGGGCTGCTGGCCGGCAGAGCCACACATCCCAGTACCTGGATATGCCTCAGCTACACTTGCGTCATCAGTTGGCCGCTAGCCTTTAAGCACCAAGGCCGCCATCACCAGTCCGGCCCTGATCTTCTCACGTACTGCCTCTAATACACATGGGTAGTCATATGAATTAGTTTTTTTAACATGTATGTTATATTATAATATATACTTATATATATATATATATATATAATGTTTCAATACATGCCATCATATTCATGTGATTTATGTATAATTAATAACCAACAGACATGATACATTTTCACTAGTTGATAGACTATTCACTAAAGTCAGAATTGTTAGTTTAGTTGCAAAGGTAACTTAACTGACTTGACTCAACACACATGAAAGCAAAGCATTTCACAAACCTACTTTGAACAGACATCAGTCTAATTACAAAAAGTAACTGACAATCTGTGGTGTTGAGTTCTGTTGAGTTAACCGTTGACTAGTTGCTTAAAAAACTCAACTTCACATCTAACAGCTCAATTCATCAATAGGTTGTAGAGTGAATAGAAGTCAAGCTAAAAGCTTCCTATGAGACAGACAGAGATATGTAAAAGCTCTAAGAATAAAAGATTGTCTAAATAGTACATTTTTCCACATAGGAAGACATGATACAAGGGTCTTGTGAATAAAAATGGCATTTACTGTTCTATTTTGTGTGAGAGATGGGGAATTATGCCAACTCATGTAATGGGCGTTCGGCTGATGCTGGGGGATGCCCGTTTTATGATGTTTCCAACTTTTTATCCTTTAAAGAGAATGTAATAAAGAATAAAGAATCTCACCACTTTAATAAGCTGTGACATTGATACTTCAAACTGCACGGTGACCGGATCAGATACATTTTCCACAGGCCGAATATATGGATTGTAGCAAGAGAAGAGATCTTTGTATAATCTGTGTTCTACACTTGAGGAAACAATCCCTAGAATAAAGTGGAGGATTTAAAGACCTTTATCATGAGGCATGTGAGCTTTTACTACTACTAAAATGATGGTATCAACTATAAAAGCCATGTGCCTGAGCATCATACAACATTTTGCTAAATACTTGAAATATTTACATGAATACATTGTCAGGATAGTATAACAGATGAGGTTAGTAAAGTCCAAGCTCTTGATCAGTCATTAGTAACAGTGGGATATGCAACCTGCCCAATTGACGTCAACAGTCCCTGGGTGTGTTAGAAGTACTTCACTCTCCTGGCTGGAGTCAGAATGCATATAGGTTGGTTATATAGGTTATTACATTTTGTGATTGGTCAGGCTATTGATGAGTAAAGAATTCATTGATTTTATCTCCTATGCTTTTGTCTTTTTGGACATAGAACCATCACATTAATACTGTTAATTTCATATGTTTTGACAGGAATGTTCTTCCGCTTGTGTTTCTCTTTTGCATTTAACCTTTTGTAGTGGTTTGACTGTGTCTCCCACACATAGTGCTGTTGGACAGTTCGCAGTAGGTATGCTCTTGGAATGCTGGGGGCTATGCATTTGAGTATTAGTTATCCTGGCAGCATATCCCTGGATGATGAAGTCTCTCCTGAGGTGTTGGAGGTGACCATATCGCTTTGTGGTGGGGCAGGCCGCATCAAGGCTTTTCAATCCCCCTCCTCTGTTGTTGACAGGAAGGACTTCAAGGCAGCCTTTAGACTTGACCCCCTACCCGAAGAGGAGGAGCCAGCAGCTGGAAGAAGTAATGAAGCCCGGAAGATGCAAAATGTGGCTATGTGGCTATGGGTGATTTACCTGTTTTTGACCACTGTGAGTCCTTGTGTACTGAGTTGTGTTTTTATGAGAGTCTGGGAAATGTGGGAGATACAGTCTGTATGTTGTAGGTTGTTATCTTGTGTGTATGCTTGTATATGACTGTTGTCTATGATTTGTATGATTGTATGTGAGCATTGTGTGTTCTTCTGTCTGCATTCTGTCCCTAGGTGTAACCACACGTTGGATCACGCCAAGTTGGACCTAAAGTCTGCGAGTGAAATGCTGTTTCCATGGGTCTCTGGGTCACTTTTCTCTTTGCACATGCATTGGAGTGGTGTTTGATCATGCTCACTGCCTGACCGCTTCCCCTCCTCTTCCCAACCCACCTAAGGGTTCCTGGAGCTATCCTTGCCCATGCAGAGCTAGTCCCACATCCACATGTGACTGGCCCTGCCCCCACTTGAAGCCAGTCTCCCAGAAGAGCAAGTAGGTTCAAGTAGCCTACCCTGGGAAGTTCCCACTTATAGGTTGTAACTAGATGTTCAACCTAACATGACCCTACTTTAAAAAAAAAACACATCTCAACCTATCCACATATCTTCCTTGTGTCACATGACCACAGCCTAGAATTATGCAGTCCCTGAAAAAATATGAATTTGATGGGAAATTTGAATTTTATCTGGGCATGTTAGTAGCATTAAAAAGTACCATTGATTAAGTTTAAGATTCCATATTTAGTTTAAAAGGGTTAAATGTAATTTTAGATTTGGAGATTTCCCATATATGGTAAAACATTCAATACTTCAAATTCATTTAAATACAAAACTTTACTTTCTTGTGATTCTTCGGTGTCTGTTAAGCTCTTGACATGCATCTACTGACCCGTAGAAAGCAGCATGTTAAATTGTATGAGAACTGAGTAAGTGGTAGAGAAAAGGCAATAAATATTTTAAAACATGGAGAGTATTTTTATTTAGTGTAGTTTATTTCAGTATTAGACAAACCTATTAAAGACAGAGCAGCTAGCTTGCAAAGCATCATCTATAGCTGGTGGTAACCTCTTCACTGCCAGTTAAGCAACCATTTCAACTTAATGCACTTTGTATTTTAATATTATGTATAAATATATATAACTGTATATTTAATTTATTATTGGAGTGTCACTTATGGTTTGCTGCCTGGCTAAGTGGCTATGATGGTTTAATTACCTCCTTAGCCTGTCAAACTATTCTGTTGTCAGCTAAAATAGACACGCATGCATAGAAACCTGGTCAGAAGCACTAACAAACACAAAGATAAATACCAAAAGGTAAAGTAAAGTAAATCTAACCAATGCCTAGTTTGCATAGACTGTTGGATCATTTAAGAGTACAAGATTTTTCACGTCAGTAATATATTAATTCATATACACAGGTGTTTAGGTCCCCAAAGGATTCTTAGAGATTTGAAGTTTCCTCCACAATTCCCAGATGCCTCATTTAAGGGGGTTATATGAATGCATCACACAGTGCAGGATTTTAATACATTTACTGTAAGTAACTCTGGTTAAAGGGCCATCTGGTCACCCTAGTTTATTACCTGATCTCCGGATCCCACTTGTTTGTTGATCTGCCGCTGGAGCGCCATCTAAGAAAATATTTATGATTTCTAATGCTCACACCTACAACCCAGAAACCCAAACACATACATAATCATACAAAAAGAAACATGCAAAATGTTAGGTATTGGGGAATCATTGGGTTAATGCTCAGGACCAGCTTGGAAAGGACCGGTTAGCAGACACACCCATAAGCACAAGCAAACTGTACAAAACATATCAACAAACTAACACATACAGACTAATATTATCATCCATAAACTAAAAAATACAACCAAAAATATGTTTTTAAGAATGCTAAGGTATACGTATAAATATACCTGATCAAGATGTTTGATGAAGGGATACGACTAACTCCTTACAATATAGTTGCAAAGTAAAAAACACTCACCTTCACTTAACAAGAAAAGGACAGAGCAGAATAACATCCAGTTGATGGGTTCCATCATAAAGTATAAATTGTACCGGGATCAGGAACTAGCGGAGTGATAGGTGCATGTCTGGGATCCGCATGCACTATGATATCAGTGAGGCTTTCTGGCTATAAAACCACTCTTCTCGTAATGATGCTCTTCCCCCACCCCGGCACACTGTAACAGACATTAGAGAATCCAGACACAGATTACACAACACACATCCATAACTAGCAATTGTGTGGCCTTTGTCTAATTTGCTCTAAGCCTCTAAGCGGTTTGCAGTATGGGCCTCTCAGGGTGCTTTTTTTGGACAGTTGTAATTTAAGCAAAGCAATTCTAGCTTAGTTGCCATATAACAGGCGTATTCCATTCTGCACAGAACAGTGCTTAAAACTGTTATACGGTTACATACTAACTTTCATACCTAGTTAATCAAAATACGCAAGCCAAGTATGTCTAAACGTAATATTGTGATCCAACGAAAAAAAATCCAATTTGGCTTGTGTCAAATGGGTTAAGAATGTTCTTGATTGCCATTTCCAATAGTAAATGTTCTCAAGGGTCCCTCCTAGAAAAATATCAAACTCCCTTTCCTAAAGGCTAAGAATATTTGGTGGGTATGAATGTATCTCAGTGTAGTACAGCCCTAAAAGCAATGTAATGTGTATAGAATTAGAAACATCAAGCATTGTGTAAGAATGTTGTGTAAATAGTGTGTTATTTTTCAAAATGCCTTAGTAAGTGACAAAAATGTCGATCAATATCAATCATACATAGCCATGTCTCTCTAACCGCACACCCTAGTGTGCGTTTGTGGCCATTTGGAATTTTTGGAAGTATATAAATGTAATTATTGTTACTCTGAATGCCTGTTTAAGCTGGAAATATATCAGACATCTGTTGGTAGTTAATCCCTCAATGGAACATCGGTGGCTGTTTTTCCCAAACCACAAATACAGATGCTGTTCTTCCCAGGGTCGGCTACCTATAATGCCTCCCTTATCGGTTGAGTGGTTTTATGAAGGGACTGAAACAGTGTCTCTCAGTCTTAAAAAAATAAGAATAAAAAATATATATTTTTAAGCTAGTACAAAAATAAAATAAATGTAAAATTAATCATAAAACCCTTGTGATCTCACCATGGCATCATAAGTTGTACTGTCTGGTTACAAAGTTTATAAAGACCCCAAATGGTTCTCCAGTCAAAGTGACTCAAAAAACAAAAGTGCAAACAAATATACCGTATAAAGCTTGGCTGTCAAAAATCCCTCACACTAGAAATATAAAACACCCACCCTCCACTGAAAATGAAAAAATGACAAAAATAGTGTATTATGTAAGAGAGCATTTTAATTATAAAACTACAAAAAATGGTTATTTTGGAATATTTATTCCAGAAATATAAGTTTCTAAAAGAGAACATTGCCAGTGTGATTTTAGCTAGTAATCCTATTGTTGAATAGTCCAATCAAGTCATTTTTACTTTTATCACTATAACATTAATTATATTTCCACTTATTGTTAATTTGTCCTGCAGTCTGTAATAGTAACGCTTGAGCAAATCTCCTGATTTTTTAGGTGACCTGTCCAGGTCTTTTCTTCTGTCTAGGTTCAGACTGCAATCGCGCCTTTCTGTAGAAGATAGGTGTTTAAGCCATATGACAGCTTTATACAGGGACCACTGGCAGCAAAACCTGACCTCTGACATGAGATCAATGGCTTGAAATCAAAATGAAAATGAACTGGATTTAAATGACAGACTGCATTAGCAGACACTAGGAGTATGCTGGTTTACCGGTCATATACCGATCCTTACCAGCTGGTCAGCAGAATACATCTCTGCTGAGAATATCATAATGTATGTTTGCTATATCTCCTAGCTGACACACTAAGCTCCGTTATCATTACCCAGGCAGTTTTCCAAGAGTTAGCTGCATGGAGATCCCCATCTGCTTTGGGTGTGGCTGTAGTAGAGGGCATAGCCATACCCAGGAACTTCCAAAGCTAGGCTACTGGGAGTGCTCCTACCTGAGACTCCGGAGATTAAACCCTGAGACCCAGGGCCAAACCCTGAGAGTTCCTAGGTATGGTGGTTTCATGAAGGGGCAGGGCTAGCTGTAGATAAAGGCACTCTTTAGTGTATCAAGAGTGGGATGGACAAGGAATGGGTGTGGCCCAAATCACACCTTACCTAGAGAAAGAAGAAGCTCATCTGGAGACCCAGGGAATGAGGGCTTCACCTGGAGACTCCAGGTCAAACCCAAGGGTTCCCCCGGTATGGGCATGACAACCTTCATTTAGACATTAAAATGACAGGAAGTAGGCAAATAGTAGGTAAGAGTGACCAGCTGCTGTTCCCTTTTTCAGAGACTGAAAATACTGACCTGTAGGCCAGTGGAAGTAAAAATTTACTCTGAGACTTCTAGTGAAACCCAGCAAGTTCCCAAGTATGCTGGTATCAAATCTGCCTCCGTCAAAGTTGTAGACAGGAAATTTCAAGCAAACTTTATGCCATTTCATATATTCCTTCAGTAAATATTATGATTGAATTCTGATATTTAAAAGTGTTGTTCCTCTTATTCTGTTGCATGTAAGACTTTTCCAAGTAAATTCAGCCTTAAAACAAAAAAATGTACCGTTAAATATCCAAAAAAATAATTATTTTATCATGTTCATTATCATGCAAGTTAAAGCAGATATTGATAGCTTGTTGTCATAGAATCTGAAAAACTTCTTGGTTTTTGTGACTACATCTTCATAAGGAGGGAGAGAATATAGTTACAGACCTGCTAGGATTTTTTTGCTTAACATGAGAGCAATTAATGTTTTGTTTATATAAACAGCAGAAAGATTATGATATCTTGAATATAGATGCAAGTCTTTGTCTTTTAAGAAAAAGCCACAAGAAAACAACAAAACTAACGGTAAACTTAGTATTGTATGTTGAAATGACAGTTAAAGTTCTTGTTTATTTAAATCATTTCCTACTAAGTATAGATGGGAGGGTGAAGAAACATTTATGTATTATAAATGATACAAACAGCAACGTACTAATTTATAGCATTTTTATATCTAGGCATTTATGTAGTTTTATTGAATAACATAATCTTTTCTGTGAGATATTTATCTTGTCCAATGAGTGAGACTTAACCATGCAATGATGGATAATGTTATGAGAATAGATTGTGTTTGCCAAGAGAATCTGGAAATTCGTTAGACCATTAATTCCAGGCATATTGTAATATGTGCAGTTTTCACGCATTGTTAAATTCCCATTTAAGCCATAGATTCTCCACAATGATCTCATATGTGCTTCCCATGGTGCTCCTTTGTGTTGCATCGGGTCTTCTGGTTTATAATCTCTTGAGAAAAGAGCAAAACTATAATCACCACTACCGAGAATAGATTGAGTGAACTTTGTTAAACAAACTGAAAATAAATACATGAAAAATAAAAATGTCTGAAGGACTCCAACCATTTTTGGAAAGGGACCACAGCATCTTTTTATGTGACCTGTACTGCTCATATTTGTGTTTCTTTTTTACTACTACGGAACTGACTGATTTGTTTGAAGCATTGTTGCTATTACATAGCAATTTTAATGGGGAACAGCCACCATTTTTATTAATGATTTTTTATATAAAAAATGTGTAGCTTTATATTTGTCCTGTGTGCTTGTTGTAGCCAATCTACTAAACACACTTGGTCCTTACGATACTGTCTTCTGGTAAACAATGGAATGGTTCTGTCTTAATAACCCAGATGGACTCTCTGACTCCCTGAAAGTACATATAAAGAAAAGGACTTCATTAGATAACCAGGGGATTATTAGTATTGCCATAAACAGTCAGCTCACATGTTTGAGCAGGGAAAGTCACTCAACAATGGTGAGATGCAGGTCTGCAGATTAAGTTTGTTGGAACAAAATGAAATACAATCCACTTTTGGTCAATGCTACATTACTGTATTCAGCACACTATTAATTATTTAATACTCAAGGAAAATATGTATTTTTCCATAGGACCCTATAATGCCATATAAAGTCACAATTTGGGCATATCTAACTCCATTTGCCCTTGTGCAGCAACCAGGAGATTTACATCAATAGTTCCACCTTCTGCCATCTACAATGTTTGTGTTATAGCTAGGAAAAAAAATCTCCAGGACATGTACATTAATATATTAAAAAAGGGAGGCAGTTAATTGATTTGCTTTCAAATTATGTGCCTATGTGTGATTATATTAACCGGTATCAGGATTTGTTTAGTTGTACAGAAAAGCACAAGATTAATCTACAACCAGCCAGCTCTTAAAGGACTTCCAAAGATAACTCATGAGTAATGAGTTTAGTCTGACTCAAGATGTTTCCTGATTTATAGGTCGCTTCATCAAAGTCAGTACTAATAGATAGCAAATATGCAATATACAGTAAATGTCGCAATTGGTATTCACCCAATTTTAGATCTTAATGGTGGGTTAAAGGACAAACACAAACTGCTACATGTTACAAGGCCACCTCATGTTTGTCAAAAAGGTGTCTGGAAAAAAGCTTTTGACAGAATTAAAATAAATAAAATAAAGCTCCCTCTAGCTGCAGGTGCATTATTGTTTTGCTTGTCTTCGTGCTTGATAATACTGGGCTTTAGAACATATTTGTACAATCGCTTCAATTCCAGCTGAATTCCAGCGTGCATTTCTTTGTGCTTGATAATACTGGGCTTTAGAACATATTTGTACAATCGCTTAAAAAAAATAAATAGTTCTTGACAAATGGTAATGTTGAAAGTACCTATTGGAGCTACTTGCCTACTGCTCACATGTACAGAACCCATTTGTCGACATTGCAATACATTCTGTTATGTCTATTAACCTTTATATGTTTACCAGATGCCACTCTTTTTTCTTTCTGTACCCCTCTTCAGACGTTAAGGGGGGAAAAAATATTAACCCCTTAAAGACAATGGGCAGTCCCATAACCCATTGAAAACAATGCATTTTGAGCCCGTACATGTACGGGCTTTGTCATTAAGGGGTTTAAAAACTTCTGTTTTCTGACCATGTAAAGCTGAGAGAATGTGTTAGAATTCATTATTCTACATGGGCAACTTTGATAAATGAAAAAAGGCAAATCCTCTTCAATCTCCCATCTGAATTGTAAGTGCTCTCCGATTATTTACTATGGTGTTTAATCACTATGGCGGAAAGCTGTGGGAAATAGGACAAGTGGCACTAGGTAGGTACAACATACTATTGAGGCTGTGCCTCCTAGGCATAGTCCTCTGTTGTGTTAATTGGGTTAGTTGGAGAAATCCTAGAATGAAAAATAAATGAAACAAATCTGTATTCCTTCATCTTGGCAGTGCTCCAAATGCAGACAGGAGACGTAAAAAATAGCACCTAACCAGTTACACATCTATTGGTGTTTAATCATACACAACAGATTAGAGGTCTCTCTTGTAAAAGGACCATTAAGCAGTGGTGCACCGGAGAGCCTGCTCACCCAATAGCTTCACCTTCCTCTGGCATTGCAGCAGAACATCACCCCCATGTACTGGCTGAAATAGGATGAGGACTAAAAGGCACTGGTCAGAATATGTCGCTGAGGTATCTCCAGTGACCTTACCCAAAAAGTGCTAGGAGGGCCATGTAAAATGCAAAGATACAATTGGTAATACTCTGTGAAAGCCTTCACCAATTTAACTATAAATTATGCGTGGGATTCTCACCTCTCACTCAGGGGAAGCTGACTTTGCTACTCTCCTGTATATTTTCAATTTAGTGAATAAACTACTAATTTTACTTAATGCTAGCCATCTTGACACTGATTGGATTGCACTTATCTTGCAGGTTTTATGTCGCATCACCATTACTCACTGTACTCTGTGACCTCAACATGTAATGGGGCCATGCATTAAACTCTCTGCGCTGGCCCTGCTGCTTCATTTCTTATTTTAGCCCGTCGCTCGGTTCACTGGGTCTGTTTTCTGTTTTCAACCAGCTATGTACAAATGTTGTACTGCTCAGAATCTGCAAATTATTGTTATATTGAATTGCTAATTGTCGTGAAAGTAGATACTTAAATACATTGCTGTCTTATTAGTACATGACAAAAAAAAATGTATAGTCAAACCATTCCAGTTTAGAGCATATGAAAAAAAATGTTTATTGTAAACACTGACATTATTGTGAGAAGAACAAGATGTCTATAATCCATTGGCCTCCACCACAATAATTTTCTTAAAGATGGGGACAGTCACTGGTGTTCAAGTTTTGCATCTGCCTCATTAATGACTATCCACTGGAATATGAGTTTGTAGTAATGGCTGCATGAAAAGTCCCACAGTTCCTACAACACAAACTATAATAAATATCCAAAGAAACAGTCTATCCACGACCATGGCGACATATTTCCAATCTTCAATTATCTGCAAAGAAAAACATTTGTGTTACAGGTAATCAGTTACAAAGAGTTATGCATGCATGTTAAACCGTGCTCAAGGCAGCAATATCAGCTCTGCATCAATGTCTAACCACCTTGCCCGACCACCTTTACCACGTTTACTTTAAAGAGAAGCCCGCATTTCTTTAACATGGTCAACTAGTTTCAGTGGCATTTGTATTATTATTATTATTATTATTATTATTATATTTATTTATTGTTTTATATAGCACCATCATATTCTGTAGCACTGTACAATAAGATGAGTTAATATGACCATTTTTAAGGGGGTCATACTGGTTGTTTAGGCCTCGACTTTAAAGGTCTCTATGGAACTTTACGGGTCATATTAAAGATAGAGAAGATAGATTGTGTAGGTTCGGTGTCAATCCTGCACTGAATTTAAAAATAAAAAATGAATATGATAGCCTATAAATTTTATATATAAAACTTTATTAAATATTTCTAACACATTGCCAATTCTCTATTTTCTCCTCTTCTTTCTATATTAATAAACACGTGAATGTACTATGCTTATTATATATGCTTCATGGGCAAATTACCATAGTCATGTCAGTGTACTGTGACAGTTTATGGTAATGAATACTCTATTTCCATTGAAATTAAATCAGTATTCAGTTATAACGTCAGTCCCACACAAACAGGAAAGTGTTTAGAGACATGGAAACAGGCTTTGACTGCAAATGTAAACCATTCGTATCATCTAGTTTGCCCATTTTTCCTACTGTAAAAGTGAAATGAAAAGCGGTTAATAATCGATGAACAGGACTGGAGAAATATGAAATTATCGAAGAAATAATCATATCATGCAGGAATATACAGCATGAAGCAAAATAAAAACTGCCTGTCAAAGGTGAACCAAAAGAAAATGGATGATGGGTCCCACCTTGTCTAAAAATATACTGAATGCTCTCTAAGGCACACTGAAGGGATAAATATAAAGATTGTAATGTGTGATGATGCGTAGATTAGGGGTTATGTATAAAAAGTACATCTGGTACAAAGTATGACATGTGGTCTTATCCCGATAACAAACAATGAGTTGGTTGATATGGTAATAATCTTTTATTATCTTTTGTTATCATTAACCCATATGATCTGTACTAAAAGCCTGCAACTGGTCAAACATGGGACCCACTTACAGGGGGTTTGCCTGAAGCTACGATTATTAAAGAACATAGATGGGCAACATGCAATCTCTAAGGTAACAAGTTCACTTGAATCACCCTGTGACACCGTCTGGGTGCAGAAAGACAGGGGCAGTCAAGCAAATTTAGATTAATTGTTCCCTAAAATTATTAAATTAAGTTAGGATTGCCCTACGTACATAGACCTGGAAAAAAACAAATATATACAATGAATAGGAAGAGAATGTGAAGACAAGCAAAAATAGGCACACATGATATGGGGATGGGCATGGAAATAAACATTCAATTAGAAAATATGGGGAGGATGGTGGAAAGATGAACACACATTTCAAAGGACACCTTTAACTAATGCTTTAGGGAGCTGTTTGGGACTGTAAACTGCCCATTTAATGGGTGTATGGATAGGTAGGGGTGGAACAGAATGTTGTAGTATGTTTGACAGGGAGGAATACATTGTGTAAGATATACTTCTTTTGGTTACATTATGTCACTTCTATGTTACAAGTGGCAAGGTGGACGATATGCTTTTTTATATTCTATATGAAAGATAAAATATAATTTGAATCACTAGAATTATAATGGATACACGATTTGATGTAATTGTAGCTGTCTCCAGGAAAGACCCCATCAAGTAAATGTTTGACTCAACTTCATTCATTTAGCTACAATATGCAGACCAAATGGTTATAGTTGCTGTCTAGGGGTACCTAGATTTATTAGGACAGACAGAGTGTGGTGGGAAGGTTATATAATGCTTGGTCAATGCTGTCAAACTGCAGTCATTCAGAGCTGCAGACAGATCATGAATTCTATGTATCCGTCAATAAGTGATGTAATGAATTTCAATAGTTTTGATTGATCTGTTGGTACTTTAGCTGGGATATCAAAAAATCCAAGCCTGTATGTTACCTCCGTGGCTTGCTTTAGATCATGAAATTGCTCTAGTTAATTTAGTTTTGAGGGATAAATAGGCAATTCAGTTTGAATTCTCCAATGATTGTCATAGGTATATTTTCATTAAATCGATGGGTTACTGATGGTTTTTAACCAACTAACATTTAAATAATGGACATTAAATCTCACTCAAGGTCATGCAGAAAGTATTTTCAATAAGTACTAGCTTTCTGTAACACTACAGGTGTTTATATTTACATCAAACATCATCAGTTTAGTTATTTCCTGTTAGCCTGAGCATGTAGAGACTGATTATAATTAATATTTGAAGCCTTACGCTTTGGTCTTCATCTTCAGATTTCATGTGATCTGCTATGAAATTCACACCTTCCATGGCTTCTTGTGCATCATGAGAAAACTTTCTTGAGTTTCTGCAACGGAACTCTTGGTTCCTGTGATACTCTGTCTGCCCATTGTACTTCCTATCACACATCCTTGCAGAAGATGAATTTACAAAACAGCTGGAGTTTTTGAGTGGTTCATTTTGCATGTTTCTCCTGTGTTTGGCAAGTTTTTGATTTCCTGAGTTATGTTCTGGACGTTTCATGAAGAGATATACTGGAAGTCTTTCTAGAAAACAGTTCTTGACCCAGGTTGGCATTGTGTGTGTGCTAGGAGACCTGTGGTGGACATTAAGGACACATACACTTGTGACAATGGAAAATGTCACTAACACCATAGTGAACATGAGGTACTTCCCAATAAGTGGAACATCTAGAGAGGTTGGTGGGACAATTTTAGAAATCAGAAGTAAGAACACAGTCAATGCAAGCAGAACTGAAATACACAAGGTCATTTTCTGTCCACAGTCTGATGGAAGATAAAACACCAGTATAGCCAATGAGGTAATAAGAATGCAAGGTATAATCAGATTAATGGTATAGAAAAGAGGCTTCCTCTTGATTATAAAGTCATATGTTACATCAACATATGTTGGATCCATTGGGTTGACTGTTCTCCTTCCAGGAAGCTCTATGATATCCCATTCTCCACTTGGTGTAAAGTCATCCATACTGGCAAATCCAGACTGAAGTACTAGATCAATTTCTGTGTAATCATACGTCCAGGAGCGAAACTTCAGAGTGCAGTTCTGCTGATCAAAAGGAAAGTGCTTCACCTCTATCTTGCATGCACTCTTATAGATGGCAGGTGGGAGCCAAGCTATACTGCCATTGCTCTGTACAATTACATTGGAGAACAAGGAGACCTCGTATGTACCATCAGCACTAGTAAAATGAACAAATCAAATTAGAAATACTGTAGTGACTATGCACAGATATTAAACAGCATATAATCTCTCTAGTGCTGAAAAAGTTTGAAAAATCATCTTACTTATTGTAAAGTACAATGTCTGGAAGCCATATCTGTTTCGATGGGATACGTAGTTTCTTTATCCCATCATACGCCTTTGGATTCCATGTCAACCGGTAATCTACCCATTCCTGTCACAAAACATTATTTATTAATTTAAGGATTGCATATATATAAACAAAAGTCATAAACTTGCCAACATCACAGGGGCAAACACGAAAAACAACCAATGTGCTGCAAATTCCTGGGTCGCCAAGCATTCTTGCTTGGTGATGGGACTGGAAGATTATCTAATTTACTTGATGTATTTGTATGGGGTTGTCTAGAGGTCTACATTGATTAAAACATGGAAGTTTTCTAAACTCAGACAACCCTCACCTCTCCAAAGTTGACTGCCCAGAAAGGCAGAAAAAGAAGCTATTGAGGCAATAAATACAGATATAGGTGAATATGGAAGAAAATGGTGAAATGGAGTGAAAGGTTACATGAAAGGGTGCATAGCATGGAACCCTAGAAGAGTTGTTATCATTACCTAGATTGTTAGAGGGGAACCAAAGCTGTATAAGCCACAGCCAAAGTTAACTGCCTCTTAAAAGTTGTTTTTTTCAACAGTGATACATCCCATGTCTATATTCTTGATATAATAATGAAAAGGTAATACTTACCTGATTCAGCCACACATTTGTTGTCATTATTTGCTCCCGTTCGTTCTATGGATACAAAATAAACAGTAATATTAAAAACATGTAAAAACAATATAGCAAAGGTTTTTTTGTTTTTTTTCAAGTGTAGTTTGGATATTATTTCTTACCATGATTTTGCAGTTTCTTGCAGTTATGAAAAGTGTTAATTTCTTCAAAATCCAGTGAAACACCCAAAAGGGGGGCTGATAAAAGCTAGAAGCTGTATTATTAATTATATTAATGTATTCATTATGAACAGCCCGTTTTGGTGAGTTACTCCTGCAAGAAAACCCAATTTGGCCATGCACAATACCGTACATTCCTAAAATGGTAACAAAAATGAAGAACCTATGAATTATGGAGGGTGAACTCTGACACTCTTACTGATGCTTGTCACATTATGCCTTTCATAATAATCTGATATGTCAGAAATTCACGCACTTTATTTGCCATTTGATTGTGTAATGTATTATCTTCACATTTATATTAAAAATTGTAACAGAACTAGTACAGAATCAATTCCCTTAGAATTTTGGGGCCGCTGGACTCAATCAAATAACTGAAATTATCTGGATTGATATACAAATAGCAAAGTCTTATCTCCCCCATTGATTGCTCAACCCGGAGCCAACACAGCCCTCATCGTTCTCTAGAAATTTACGCTTTTATTTAATATAATTACACAATACTTTTGTTTCTCTAATATATTACATCCTTAAATATATATATAATTTTTGGGGTTTCTTCACATTCCTCATATTTGAATCTGTGATTATATTAATTAATATAGATTAGTTAACATGGCCTATATAAGACAAGAAGGGAAAAAGGATATAAAGGAAGAATGACTGCCCTAGGGTAACACAAAAATTTATTAAAAAAGTCACAATATTTATGCGAACCAATTTCCCCAAAATGTGGTTGTGATTCTCCAATGTATTATTCTGTATTTAACAGCTGTATTTTCATTGATTAATGCATTAGACATAATACTTGCTTGGGTTATAGCTCTTTATTAACTGACACACTTCTGAAAGACAAGTAACATCTGAATCCTACTGTAACTGCTCTCAGCCAGTACAGATCAGTGTGTGAATGTATGGGATTAGTGTATGTGCGTGTGTGGTCTGTGAATGTGTGGATGTGTGACAGTGCGAATGAATGTAAGCAGTCACATAAATTACAAGCAATGTACCCAGATTCTATGGAATTTATTACGATCAACAACCATAAAAATATATTCTAATATCCCAGAATGCTTTTTTGGCATCCCACCAGCACGGGCAATATGCAAAGAGTGATTGATCAATTATTCTAGGCGCCCCATGCCTTTTGGATGATATGATGGCGAATGTGTCCGTATGCGACTGTGAGAACGCATGTACATAGTCACATAAATTATCATACATAACAGCAATGTCTTAATGATGAAATACAAAGGCTCTCATATTTTCCTGAAGGGTAGAAAGGAGGGACCAGACATAGAGCATCTTGGACTAATGAGCACAGATACTGGACCTATTTATCGAGTGAAGAGATATATTGCAGCCTGGCCCTGAAAAAAAGTATTTTTTGCTATGTATGTTGTACATAGCAAATACGTGCCTGTCTCACTGTTATTACACAATAACATGCTGAGATGGAAAGCAGAACACATGAGCAAATTAAATAAAAAAAGTATTGCATGGCAAATCTAATGAAACCCATAATTTCATTTTAAAAGCGCATCATGGATTTCAAGTAGTGCTTAAATTAGCCTACATCTTAAAAACATTATACTTTGAAGTATTCTGTAAAATATCTCTTAATGTTATGGAATGGAGGCACAAATTATTAAAAATACACTAAGAAGATGGGAATTGGTGGTTATTCAGAAGCACTTTGTGTAATAAGTGCTTCTTAGCAAGAGGTCTGAAAGTTGATCCATACTTTGTTCATGAGAACAAATGCTGTTCATAATGCTGGAAGGCTGTTTTATTTATTGTTGTCGATGAAGAAATACATTGCAACTACCAGCAGACATTACATTATAAGATATGGGGGGGGTTGACTCCACAACCTTGGTGGTTCCTCCATTCATCCACATTTAATAATTATTCGCATGGTAAATAGGCTGAAAAATAACGGAGGGTTTGCGTCTTCTAGCATCAAAATAGTCTACTACATGGGTAACATGTTTGGTATATAGTCCTGTCACATCCAATTCAAGTTCATCCAGTGAGATTAAAGGAGAAATCCGATTACCATTTTGGAATCAAGATGGAACAATTGGAATTGAGGCACAATTGGAAATTGCTTCAATATGCGGCATTTGCCTTTTTCTGGATCAACAGCGGGTGTGGACTTGATGGACAGGGCCATCTTTGCAACCTAAATTGCTATGTTACTATATTTATGAACACTGAAAAATTTGTTATAAAAAAATGTCTGCTCAGCAAAGAGCCGACATAGAGGTGAATTATTTTGGTACTTCTAAAATTCTAATAAGCCTAATGTTATTGTTACTTTGATTGAAGGATGCTCTACTTAACCTTACCACACTGATGAGCTGAGCTAGAGACAACTGGAGCTGAATGGAAACCAGCTGAGTGCTGTTATATGCTGGTCGAATAAGTTTGTTGTATCTGTCTTTTCTCAGAAGGTTGTTCATTAATCTCTCCTCAGATTCTGCAGCTCTGCTATCTGAAAGAAAAAAGGGACAGAATTGTCCAAGTAAAGATGCGAAACGGAAAGTAAAAGCTAAATGGAAATGTTAGGTGATACAAGGATCAGACAGGGTTATAAACTTGCCCTGATGGTACACGTTTTGTGAATGTCTCTAAATACAAAATTAGAACAAGCACAGCTGTAACCCAATTCAGTCTATTCAGTAAATGGAGACTTGCCAGGAGAGTTTGCAGGAGAGTTGTGTTTGTCTCTCCATCACTTTGCTATACATTAAGAATGGCCAGCACTAACAAGTTTCTCCAGTAAGAAGGGCTGAGCTGGCTCTGCATAAGTCTCAATTGAATGGGTGGAGAAATCCCACTGAATTAACTATACATTATAAAGGGCTTACTGCCTTATTATAACATGGGACTGTCTTCACCCGGGCCAGACACCGCAACAAATTTGTTATTCCTAAAATGACATCAGGACTTCAATGTGTGCTGGTGAAGCCAGTGATGTATCTACATTTGGGGCCGCTCTAGGCCCAACCTAAGGAAACAACCCCCAGCTGCTTCCTCGTCTGTGGTCTGCATCCCAAGTACAATAAAAGGCGCTGTGCCCTGTCTTAAAATCTATGGCGGCTGTGCTGGCCAAGGCCAGGATATGTCACTGGTTGAAGCACAGTAATGTTTTCCCTGTGCAGTGCCTTATTATCATACCATAAACTTCATACTGAACTGTTATAGTCAAAGCTACTTAGGCATGGCCATATTTTCATGCAGCCAGAGGTGACTTTTAGCATTTAGTGAGGAGACTATGTGATATTTCCAACCCTTGCACTTAGAGTTAAATAAGAGGTCTCAAGTATCTCTAAAATTCTGAGAGTCCCTCTAAAATGCAGTTGTTTCTCATGTCTCCCCAATGCACGCAAGAATATCGCTTATGCATGGCTGATCATTTCAGAGACCTGAAATGAAGAATTGCAAGTCACTTCCACTTTCATCGCCCGCTTCTCCCTAGTATGGGCTCATTAACCAGGTCTCCCAGAGCGGTTCCTCAAAAGGGCGGAGTCTCCGCACACACCGTCTCCCCCAATTGGAGGAACAAGGCAGAGGCTGTCCCCGTGGGGCCCACTGTGGCTCCGCCCTTTTGTGTAAATACTCCAGACAGATTTGCGGAGAAAGAGCGATACAGAAACGCATTAATACGTTTATTTAGGCTAACCCTGTGTGTTTAATGAAAAAAGATAAGACAGGCACTCGCAATGCTCTCAAATAAAATCATGAGGATTGCAAGAGTCTTATGTTCTAATTTTTGTTCTTTTTTTTTTCTTTAAGAGTGAAAGTCTTATCTTCTTTTGACCCTTTTTTTATTTATTTTTTTTAAGAGTGAGTGTGAGTCTTAAGATCTCCTTCCAGTCTCCCGGATGCCCATTTTCCAAGCTTGGGATCTGTTACTGAATGTACTGACAAATACATTCATACATATAAAGAGACAATGGAGATTTTCCTCCCTATTATCTACTAGGAAATAAGATATAGCGTATATACTGTATATATTTTATACAATATTTGAATACAATGTTATTCTGTGAAGTGCATTTGAAAATCTACAGCCTCCACAAGGCGATAGAAACATAGAACCGTAACATTTTATGACAGATGAGAGCTATTTGGCCCATGTTTAGTGATGTAAACACTTCTGTCCTTGGTCTCATCTTAGATTAGGGATAACGTTAAACCTTTCCCATGTTTAAATTCCTTCAACCGCTCAATTCCCTCTACCACTTCTGCTGGGAGACTATTCCACTTATCTACCATTCCATCTGAATTTCCAACCCCTTAAGGATTAAAGAATGATTGATAAAAGTACGGTATCTTCATGTATTGGGTTTAAATTGATAATTATCCACTAGATGTCAGCATAGAGCATTTGTGATCAGTTAAACATCAAATTCTGAAGATGCATATTCTTAAATATTTTTCCTCTTTTTTATGATGTTGCCTGCCTCTACACTTATGTAATGATGTGACTAGAATCACTGAATTATTATCGATTTACAGCATTATAGCATTGCCGAACAAGCCTACTTTTGCAACTAATTTGAAACAAAACGATTTATTTATATCATATTCCACAGAACTGTACAATGGTTAAGCAGGACATAACAAGTAGTGCATCACATAGCAATATGGGCTTACAGGAACAATAGGTGCGGATGGGCTTCCTCCAATCAGCTTATAAGTGGAAGATATGTTTTCTGCTATTTCTATACATATTGTTTTGACTTTTAGGTGACTGTATATGGACACTTGGAAGCTATGGAATTATGTATTAGTTACATGTTGATACATTTTGTCTAATGGAAACATTTTGTTGGATGAAGTTAATGGAGATAGAAACCTTAAGTTTATGGCGAAAGCTCCCAGCCAGAAAATTCTGTGCTTAGAGGCTATTAAAACTTGATGCATATAGGTTTTTTTTATATATATTTTTACACTATATACATGTCATGGAAAATGAACTATTTGTCTTTGAGACTTGCGTTCAGTAATATAGTTAAAGACTTCAGTTCAGTGTTCCAATAAACTTAATTTATCATTGATTCATTTATTTATCATTGATTTCAGCCATGTGATATTTTGTGTAACTTCCCCTAACACATGGCAATGCTAATGAAGTCATGCTTAATTCTTTCCTCCCTAGACTTTCATTAGTCAGAATGACTGGCTATGTAATTAAGACCAAGTCATTCTATTTTTGTTTTCACAAGGCTGTACCTTAATCAGCAAGGGTGGTTGTCTAGTAGATTAGGATAAAATAATATAATAAGATTATGCAAAGGATGAACTGTTTAAAAAATGTAATTTTAATCTGATACTAGTAATAAAAAAAGATTTGTTTTAAAATAAAATATTGAGGATAACTGGAGATTCTTATTTGGTTATGAATCATGTAAAATGATATTGAATATTGCTATGCACTGAATTCATATGCTCAGTACACCCTTCTTCTTTATCATAACGGACCTCTGAGGTCTTCAAAGCTTATATGACTCTATCTTCATGTATGAATCCTGCTCCACAAAAACAAACTAATCTTTTCTAGGACCACCAGAGAAATATTCATTTTGTTTTGCTCATCAATGCATATGGCATATGTTAGGTTAAAATAGTCATTTACTCTATGCTGCAGCATGTATCATGCCAATTATACCTGATAAGAATCAGTGTTCACTACAGCAATGTCATTGTCCATGGAATATATTCAGAATTACTTTGTAACATTTTTAATCTTTACAGTTATCAATGTATATATTGCAAGCTCCACTAGGCACATAAAATGTGTTTATAATCTGTATTTATTAACTGCTGTTAAGAACATTGGATATTAACATGGTTAAGCCAAATTTAGTTATTATTACTGAGCTTATATACTGTAAAGCATTTAAAAACAATTTTTTTAACTTTATTTTTTCCTTTTTTTAATAATCACAACCACATAAGCAAACATAAAAACAGCATATAAGACATAAAATTTTACATTTAACATTTTAAATTTTTTGAGAAAAGTAGTATGCATCTTATTCTCTTTACATGTTTTGAAGAGTACTATGCAGTGAAGAATAGAGAAATCATTCCAAATCGTGTATGCATTCAGAAGACATTCGTATTGTATTGGGTCAGTGAATTGCAAATGATTCTGCAGCCTGGACTCTTACACACAGGGCTGTTGGAAGCCAACATATAGGGATGTATTCCTTGTAAGATGCACACTGGCTAAAGCTAAAGTGTAGATGGATTAAAGTGTATGAAAATATTACTTACAGTTTGCCAGGAAGAGGACTGACAGGAGAAGCAGAGAAGACAGATCCCCCATGGTACATGCACAAGGTGATGTGCTCTGTTCCCTGGCACTGGGATAGTGAGAATGCTGGATCAGGTAGGTGTGCCTGGGCTGGCAGAACTCCTTCAGGGTCTCCTGCGCTGAGGACTAGACTGCCTGCTTGCAGGGATCCGTGGGGTGGGAAGCAGGGTATGGAGAGTGTGGTGTGCAGGTAAACTTTCTTACTGGAGGATATAGAAGAAAGAAGGATGGAGTGTCTGTGGTCCAGGTAGGGGTAGGTCGTCAGGGTGCAAGATGGGGTTTGTAGGACGTATGGGAGCCTTGGGGTAAGGATGAGGAAAGCAAATGTCCGAGTGGAGAGGCAGGACCCTGCAGAGCTGGACGGAAAACACAAGCTCTCAGTGGGATTGACTGGTACATAGAATACAGTGACTGCCACATATAGCAGCTAATTCCGTGTATGTACATCATATATATTTTCATTGTGCTTCTAAAGTTACTATGTTTACATTTATGTTATTATTTTTAAATGTATGTTTAAATATGAGGACCAGGCTGGTTTGACAGCTTGACTCCTTTCTTGATGAGTAGTCACCCTGTAAAATGTATAATATATGTGTGATTTAACACAATAACGTTTAAAGTAGAACATTTAACTGTGTTGATTACATGTGATTTCAGCATTGGTTAATTAATATTTTGTATATTGTATATGTATATTTACATTCTGTCATTAAATGCGACTGCAAACTCACAATTGCTATTTGGTATGTCAAGTATGAAGAATATCACTGTCCAAAAAGATAATTTGGAGTAAAGAGTTTCCCCAACTAGTTTAAGATGCACCAGTTATCTCTGCCAACATAGCTTGTACTGACCAAATGGGACTATTTACATAATCCAGACAAGTCCAAAGGTAGCCTCAAAGCATGTTTGTAAAGCATCCAGGGTAACCCTTGTGGCTTCATCAGGCACATCAGTAAAACAAACAAACAAACAAACAAACAAAAACTCTGATGCTTCCTGCTCAAATCCTTCACATCAGAAAAAAGAGTGGAGGGGTTAGTCGCCACTAAACCAATTGCCCCTATATATAAGCAGGTGCGACACATTTCTCTTCTCTGCCAATCTGGTCCTTCCATTATTGATCATTATTGATCAGTCAAGATCCTTCTATGGTGTTGGGAGGGAAAACATGTTAGTAGCTTATTATTATTATTTATAGATCTATATGGTGCTATCATATGCTGCAGTGCTGTACATTGTGTACATCTGACAGAAGAAGCAGTGCATCAGATACTAGATATGTTTACAAAAATCTTTTATCTTTTTTATACATTCCCATGTGATTTTTCGACATTTGATTAATAAGCAAACATTTGCAGGTTTACATTTATATTTAAGCTTCATAACATCGAAGGCTTCTTTCTTTAACACATTCATCAGAATTAGCCTCTTAAACACACAACTTGATCCTATAGCCACTAATGGAATTTCAAGAAATAACAGTCATGATTGAATCAATAAGTTTGGTGCTTCACACTTAATAAGTAAGAATGGAAGGTCAGTGTAAGGCCATGACCCTAAAAAGGATCATTCTCCATACATGGCACTAGAGAGGAAAGTGACCCTTTTGTAAAAATCACAGAATGTTAAATAGATGCCAATGATTCTCTTGCAGATCTCTAGAGAAATGAATGCATTAATTGATCAATGCTTTAGTTAACATCCTTTTTACAAAATGAAAAATTAAGGTAAGCAGATAGGCTCCTCCGTGTAACAGTTTGTTCACCTTATAGTTAAGGAAGATGTATAGATTAAATAATTGATATTTAATTAGTAAATTATGTGCTACTTTAACACACAAGTCATGTAGCTTATTAAAAATGTGTTTTAAAATCACTTGTTCTAAACTACAGTAAAATGGAGAAACAATAAACATAGATACTAGCTTCCAGAGCCGGCCTTAGGTGTTCTGGCGCCCTGTGCGGACTACTCCTCTGGCGCCCCCCCATCCCAAAAAAAAGAAAGGAAAAAAATCTTGAAGGTATAGATCAAATAAACAGAATCAGACATACAAACCCTCTATTTGTAGGTATACAATAATAATGTATGGAAACAGAGCATACCAGATACAGATCAACAGAATAACACACACCCAGCTTTGCAGCAATAAATCAATTGGAATTCACATATAAACTCAGCATTAAAGGTATAGATAACCCCTAAATTACAGGCATAGATCACAGGTTGCACACCCCAAAGCCAGCCCTGGTGTCCACATTCCCCACATAGAACCTGATCAGCACCCAGATTACATACATATTACAGCCCAGCCTGAGCCAACTTTGTCCCCTAACAGTCCAGTGTAAAACATCTTTGTCAGCAAACAGCCCACCCTTCATGTGCCATCTTTGCATTTCTCCAAATCACTTAAACATCCATGATAGACACAAACACTTACACAGTTACTCACTCATTCACATGAATCATTTACACATATTAATTAATGCAGTCTCACAAATCATTCAAGCAATCCATCCACACATTAATTCATTCATTCTCGTACGCATTCACACAATTCATCCACACATTAATTCATTCATTCTCGTACGCATTCGCACTACCCCCTCTCCCCATCTACCCCCGTTCTTATTATCTGCCCCTTCTCACTATGTACCCCCTTATCACCATGTACCCCCTCTCTTCCTTCTCACTGCCTTCCCCCCTTTCTCACTATGTACCCCCTCTTCCCCTTCTCACTGCCTTCCCCCTCTGACCCGTCTCACTATCTACAACCTCTGCTCCTTCTCACTGCCTTCCCCCCTCTGCCCCTTCTCACTATCTACCACCTCTGCCCCTTCTCACTGCTGCCCCCCCTCCCCCTTCTCACTGCCTTTCCCCCTTCCCTGCCCCTTCTCACTGCCCCTTCTCACTATCTACCCCACCTCCCTACTTCTCATTATTCTTACTTACCCTGTTGCCAGAGTTCTGCGGTGGGAGTGCCAGGCGTCCGTCTTCCCGCTCTGCCAGAATATGACATCATATTCCAGCGCTCAGCATGAAACGTCGGCACCGCGACTGAGTCACGGAGAGTGAGGGGCGCCGAGCGGTTGCTGAAAACTTCAGGTTTACCTTACTGTTTAAAGTAATCCCTAGCAAACCAGACATTCTTCCCTACTTGGCTCTTTTGTCTACCTTTAGATTATAGCTAGGAGGGCCAGCATTGGGGCAGCAGGGGCGCCTGCCCGGGACTTAAATTAAAACATTGTGGGTTTTTTTGTTTGTTTTTAACTTTATTTAACATGAAGGATGTTAAATAAAGGTTTTTTTTTAACTTTACTTAACATCCTTCATGTTTAAACCCCGATGTTTTAATTTAAGTCCCGGGCAGGCGCCCCTGCTGCCCTGGCGCCCTGTGCGACCGCACAGGTCGCACACCCCTAAGGCTGGCCCTGCTAGCTGCAATATAAAGGTAGACAAAAGAGCCAAGTAGGGAAGAACGTCTGGTTTGCTAGGGATTACTTTAAACAGTAAGGTTGGCCAGTTCCCTAGAGCTCTAGAATGGATCAGTCACATAAACAGAAAGTGACAGGTACTTATAAAGTGTCTGCCATTGTATTATCTGGGGGTGGTTTGTAGCTTGGATATGAAGAAAAGAACAGAGTATAGTAAGGAAGTAAGACAAACCTTAGGAAGGAGTTTGAATATTGTGGAGAAGAAAATGTTGAACTCCAACAGGCAAACCATGTAATAATAATGTATGGGAGTGAAACCCGCAACAGGTATTGGGCATCAGGTAATGACCAACAGAAAAATGAGAAAAATTCTCTATTCTCATGTCAGTTGCTCATTTTATCATCTTCTGGCTTCAAAAGCTGGCCTCAACTTTAAATCTATAGCGCAGTACTCCATATAATGATGGATGACATTTCTTCTTGATATAAAAAGAGGACACTTTAAACATTTATCAGCTAGTGCCCTTTTAGTATTGCATCTCACCTTACAACTTTTAACAAATTTATTAATCCTATAGTTTACTTAAAGTTCCTGTAAGGAAAAATAAAAGTGCTCCAGTTGATGTTCACCATTAACATGTTTTGCTTGACAGTTTCTTCAAATACTATTTGTGCCTATCGGTGCGTATGATGAAACTAAATATGTGAAAGCCACAATGATGCTTTTTTATGTATACTGGAGTGAATCAAACAGCTCAATCAGTTAGCCACATCCAAAACATGGCTGTTCACAGGCCTAATATATTTGCCTAGAATGTATAAATTTGCTTAGATTGAGTTTACACATCTGAGATCACTGAATAATATACCAAAGAACAGCCTGTGTTATTGCATTTATAGAAAGTATGTTTCTCGTTAGCGGGTACTGATAATGAAATCTCTCCGAGGCAATAGTAGAAAAAAAGCTCACTTAATGTAATCAAAATCCAATTTGTGAATTTAATTTGATTTGTAAGAACACAGACCTTGCTCTCACTGTAAAAGTCGAGCTATAAAGCTAAGCCTTTAAAGCTTGCGGATGCAGAACTCATTATTTGGAGTGAGAGATCTATGCAGGGCTCGCACAAAGCACAAAGCTGTCAATTATAATGGCTTGCATTCTGCAAGAGAACAGATTTTTAATGACATTAGCTGTACAATTTAAACTAAGCATAAATGTAGATATATATGAAGTAGAGTACGGATTAACCCACTGAGTTCCAGAGAGCTATCTAAACAGCACTGCAATTGACTACAATGGACGTGCAACAAAACGTTCTGCTTACATTTTCTCGTTTCAGTAGAGTCAGCCAACGGAAGTTAAGTGCAACATAATTTCATCTTTTTCTCACTCCAATAACCAAATAACGCCGACGCTAAGTTGTATATAGTAAAATGCATTGGACTTAATGAAAAACGGACTTCAGTGAGGCTACATAAGCCATTTTTTGCAATACAAATATAAACCCTCCCATGCTGCAGTCCAACACATCCAAAAAGTATATGCAACGTGTAACAGCGTAATAGATTCCCTTCTGTGAATTTATGATTCGTATATACCACAGGGAGTAGGTAGTAATAGGTGAAAACAATATGGGTCCTGAAAAAAAAGGGTGAATGTGGTCACCATTACTCAGCAAAGTGTAGTGAGGCAGCTCACCGAGAATGTGAGCCACTCTGAAGATAAGCAAAGTAAGCGAGAGAGTGTTAGAACTCAATTCCCTGGTAGTGGAAATCTACTGCAATGACTCATTACCTCCCCCATTGTCCCACTGTCCTCCACCTGTTAGTGGGGGCCTTGGTCACTATATGGGGTCTCGTGACCACAGGAAGTCACGCATACACACTAGGGAAAGGTGTATATCTGTGCGACATCACAGGTCAATCTAAATCTTTTCCCATCCCCTTTTGACCTGAGATGACCTTGTTTCCTGCCAGGTTTTGCAAATTTAAATGCTGGGCCTTTTCTCTATGTTTGCCCGTGGTTGGTATGACTTCTTGTGTTGTTCTTGGTGTTTCTTGTACACTCCATGGTACCATACCTGGCTTGTTCCAGTGACCGCATTTTAGTCTCCTGATTTAGTTATCCTGATGTTCCAGACCTTGGTCCCTGTGTTCATACATGGCTTCTGGTCTCCCAACTTATCATTACAGAGAAGACACGGGTAAGGGGCAAAGAGAGGGGCAGAAAGGGGGAGAGAATATGTGTGTTAGTGCATGAGTTGTAAGTTAGTGTGTGTGTAATTATATGGTGGTTAAGCATGTTGATAGGTGTCAGCTAATGGTCATGGGGTATGTGCATTAGCATATGGTGTTAAAGTGAGTGTTAGCATATGGCGTTACAATGTGTATGGAGGATGTTAGCATTCTGTGTTATAATATATGTGTGTAAGTGTATGTGTGTAGGTGTTATATCAAGTTTGCATGTTAATAAGTGTATGTTAAATACAGGGTAGAGGGGGATAGGGGTGGAGGGGCTTTAAATAAATCTTGCACCCAGATCCCAGTAACCCTAAGCTCCCCCCTGAACTCCAGTATGCAGTAAAAAGCTGGGGACTAGACGGCTTCTTTATTTGTATCTCAGTTTTGCACCTGAACGCAGAAAACTTCTGTATATGTTCGAGCATATCTGTCAGTATTCACTGGATGTTTCAAGTGTCCCCTCTTGTCCCTGCATGTAGATATTTATGAAATTAAGGTTTTCTACTTAACAGAGGTTGTGTACCTGTGTTTATAGAACCTGAACATCAGACGCCTCTGAGTTTGCACCAGCCAATGTGAAGATTAAATACTATTTCAATATTCACTCCTTTGCTACTTCACAAAATAAAGCGTACCAAAGCCCACCGATGACCCTGTCCAATACTCTTATAATGTAAACTCTTATAGGCTATCTGTACTCTTTTATAAGGTGATCTAGGAAATATTCATTATATAAACAGTGCTCTATGTTCATTACAAGTACACACCTTTTTCATGTATGTATATTTATTGTTTTGTTAAACCATTCGTTTTATAACTTGCTAACAAGTAACTGCTTTATCTTGCAAAAAGTTGGCTCACATTTGATAAATAATTTCCTTCTACTTCTGAAGAACTGTAGAATGAACTATTTTACATATCAGTCTTCTTTTTTCTATTTTTTGCTGTAGGTTTATTTTCCTTTGGAGATATGTTCAAGGATCCACTGGAGGTAATAGTGGATAGATGTGTAAACTCCAGGGCTTTGCTTCCGACCACAGCCAAACCCCCAACTAGTTATGCCAACCACAGTATAGAACTTAGCTTTGCTTCTTTTGCACATCAGAAGTCCTCCACTGTCACCCTGTAATAATCAAACACAAACAAATATACCTTAAGGAATAGTTTAGTTCTATTTTTGATGCATTTTGTCTTTCCTATTATTAAAGCGACCAATCGCCTCTCTAATTCCCTTTCAGGATTTTTTAAACAGTCTCTTTATTGACCCATATAACATGCACACACAAGCCATTTCTTTTTTGGTGCTATTTAGGATGCCTATAAAAATAACAAAATGAAACTATATCATAATTGAGAATAAAGAAGGCATTCTAAAAAAATTGGCATACCTGGCAACTATCAATACCTTCATGTTCATATGCTGCACACAGATTGTAGTCACCCACAGCACCATTATACCACTTTGTGCTGTTGCAATGTTGAACAGGAATAATATCCACTGGAGCTTCCTGAAGGATATCCGATGGCTCAGTGGCTGAAGAGAAAACAGTATATGAAGTGATTGGATACACAATAATCAGACTAATTGAAGTATGAAAATGGATAATTATCATATAAGGGTCTGTCATTTACACAATTGTTTCTACACATAAGAGAGAGACAGACACTACTGAACACGCAAGTATGTACAAAACCTAGGAATAAAACTGTACTTACACGCTTCGTCAAGGACACCCCAGCCTGCGATGTAGCAGTCAGTCATTTTCTTCAGATCCATGTGTTTGACAGGAAGGCACGCTGGCCGAGTGTATTCATTATATATGATTGTTTTGTTTAGCATTACCAGGGCAATGTCATTTTCCTCAGTATCTGGACTGTAGTTCCCATGCTGAATCTTTTTTTTTATTGTTCGAACCTGAGCCTGGGACCCCAACTCTGATAGTTGGTTGGTACCAAATACAAGCCTCCAGGAAAAATAGTCACTAAATAAATTGGAGAACCATTTATTAGTGGAAGAAACAGAAAATTTGTGAGTGGATTGCAGGATAAAAATTAACAGGAAAGGTTAACAGGAAAGGAAAGGATCTCAATATATGTAGCATATATGCAGCATGTGTGCAATACATACATTTAAATATATAAAGTACAGGAGGGTAGTTTATTTCAAAGTAGGAGCAGTGTAAGAACAAGAGGTCATAATCTAAAACTAATGCATCAGGTCTAGATGTAATGTAAGGAAATTTTACTTCACTGAGCAGGTGGTAGACAGGGCTGCCATCAGAAATGTTCAGACCCTTTACAGTACAACTAGCTTGGGTCCCCCTCCCCAGATTACCCACACACCACCAGGATTTTTTCTTCTACTCATCTTTTTGGCACAAGCAGGCTGCTTGGGGGCAAAGGTTGCACAGGCAGGCTGTTTGGGGACACTGACAAGCTGTTTGGGGATGCTAGGGACCAGGAATCAGTCCGACACATAAAAATAAAGTATAAATATACTTATTAATCGTGATCCAAAGATGAAAACTAAGAAACAAGCTGTGGTAAGTAAACAAAGCAGGTAATCGGAAGAGCTGGGTCAGGAGTGCAGAGATCAGCAATGTCAGGGTACTGATGCCAGAGGACAAGAGCCAAAGGCAGGTAATACACAGGAATGCAGGAACCCAGAAATGCACTTGGAAGTAAAACAAATACAAAGACAGGAAAGAAATGTGCCTAGCTGCTTAAAAAGCCTGGAGTAACCATGGTAACAAGAAGTAAAAGCAGTTTGTTAAGCTGAGTAGCCTAACTCAGGCAGTCACTGACAAGCTGTTTGGGGATAAAGATGGCACAGACAAGCTATTTGGGGACAAAGATAGCACAGATGGGCTGTTTGAGGCCCACTGCCACACTGTTTGGAGACAATGGCACAGGTAATCTGTTTGGGGGACAAAGATGGCACATGCAAGCTGTATGGAGGCAAAGATGGCACATGCAAGCTGTTTGAGGGACAAAGATGACACAGGCAATGTCAGACCCCATTCAGGCTGCAGAGCTGCTTATCTCTAGTTTCCCCTGTCTCGCTACAGTTCCCCTGTCTCACTACAGTTCCCCCTTTGCTGTAATCCATTCCTGGATTTCCTTGTGCTCTGCTGTTTACTTCTGATACTTTGTTTCAGTCCTAGGCGAGTTCCTGTATCTTTGTGTGTCTGTATTTTATGTACCTTTGCCCTCTTTTCCCAGAATAATCTGAGGATCTTGGTTCTTTTCTCCTCTTCCCATGTCCCAGTTAAGATATCCTATCCTTGCTTAAAGGACAAGCGTCTGAGGATCTCGGCTCCTCACTCCATCCCCTGTGTTCCTTGCCTTGTTCCCTGTCCTTTGTTGTGTCCTGTACCATGTATGTCTTGTCTGGTTATGTTTTTTGCTCGCTCTCTCCCCCTTGCTTGCTCTGTCCCCCTTGCTCGTTATGTCTCTGCTGTTACTCTGCTTAGCTTTCCTACTCCCAGCCTGCAGCATCCTGCTCATTTCTCTGTAGAGCTATGTATCATGCCTGCCCCAGGGTGCCTGCAGGATATCACTTTGTTTTGTTCTGGATAACATCCGCTGCTATGTCAGGGCCCTGGTATGTGGCCCTGACAAAAATGGCATCAATTGTAATAAATAGTTTTCACTCTACCTTATCTTCAGCTTTTTCCAGTGACTTCATCTTTTGTCACATGACGCCTATGCCTGTCAGAGCTCCTCATCAAGAGCTCCTCATCCATGAGCTGGGCAGAGCTGCCACCAATGTTTTTTTTTTTATTATTTAAAGAATAAACGGAAGGAGACATTGTCCCAGAACAGCCGGGCCCTTTACAGTTATAAGGGTTGTACACCCCTGATAGCTGCCCTGTCAGTAGATAAGTGCTACAGTTTTCACATGGACCCCATGCTCTGTTTTTAAACATCATCAATTACGCAATACCAGTGTTCCACATTAGAGAGAGAAACCATTTGCAATATTTTTTAGGTAAGGAGGCATGCTGTGACCTTTAATATCAGTATCCAAACATAGTATTTATTTTAGAAGACGTAGTTTAGATTTACAAAAAAATGTTTTGCACTAACAATTTAGCATGCTTCATACCAATGGATGGATGTTTATTGGAATTCCAAGTAAATTTATGCAATTAAAAGGTACCAGTTAATTGTAATACTAAACACACAGGTCTACACATCTCCTAAAATGTTTCAACTCTGGGAATCTGCTTTGTTATTCCTATAAAAACTCAAAAGATTAACTTTCTTACTTGCCACGATCCTTGAAACAATGGGCAGCTGTGAGAACCCACAAATTATTCAGGATGACACCTCCACATAAGTGAAAATAAGTGTCTTCACCTGGCTCCTGGATACTAACTACCCATGGCCAATCACCAGTCTCTGCACATGTAACATCGGCTAGTGGCCTGTTTCCAGAGGCTGAAATAAAAATAAAAGGGCACTGGATAAGCAGGATGATTTGCTTTAAAGTAAAATGACACACATTGAAGAAAAAAAAAAGAGGTAGAGGGAATTTCATGAAATATCAGGATGTGTGAGTGAGCATCTGTGAATGGGCATCTGTGGATGAGGGAATTAATGAGCATCTGTGAATGAGGGAATGAATGAGCATCTGTGAATGAGGGAATGAATGAGCATCTGTGAATGAGGGAATGAATGAGAAATGAATAAACAATGTGGGGCTGTCTGGTGGGATAAAGATACAATGGGGGGGCTGCTGGGGCCATCACATAAATCAATACTAAAGGAAAGGGCAGACTGGGGGCGATACACAAGTGGGCAAAAACACAAAATGGGGAGTCAACAACAAAGCAGTGTGGAAAATACATTGTTTTGATTGTTGTAGCTTAGCCTGTCCAGTGTCAGTGTGGCAGAGCCTGTCTTGGTGTGTGTGTTAGGGTGTCGGTGTGTCAGAGCCTATCTTGGTGTGTGTTTGATCTTCTGTTTCCTGGCACATTACTTACTGTAGGAATAATATGAACTATTTAATTTTTACTTATCTAGATATTAAAACCCTTCCTGAATTTGTAGTCGCTTCAGAGGACAAAACTTTCTAGGCCCAGTAATCAGTGAGAGGAAAAGTAAAAGTATTGTGTTATCTACTCTATTTCAATCTGGATATTTTATTAAAAAAGATCTGTTCCACTAACTTGTGGCTTCAGGCATCCCATGTATGATGTCTTATTTTTAGTGTGCTCCCCAATCCCTTTACATAAGATCTTATACTATCTGCCTAGCACTGATGTCTTCTTTATCCAGTACACATGGATGCCGGGGGGCGGGTGTTAAGATTCTGTCTACTTTATTTATTCCATAAAAAGGCCACCAAAACTCTCAGCACCCAGGCCCATGATGCTCTTAATCCGACCCTGCTTGTGGGACTAACACTGCTCTTATTTTCAACTCCTTGAACTTCTCCACCCAGCACTTGAATAATTACCAGGCAGAAAAGATCACATCAAACGCTGCTCAACCTTGGCCCAAATTTAACATCAAAGGAAAGTAAAAAAAGAATGCCGGGTGAAATCGACACATCAGACTAGGCTATTTTTTTCATTATTCTTTCTGCTGTTTGTCGGCATTTAGGATACAACATTGTTTTTATTATCCTGTATTGTATGTATATCACTCTGCATGCCTTCTATTTTCTTCCATTTGATATTTTTAATGCACCCTAACAAGGATGATGACAATCAGGGGAAAAAATTATATACCGTATATACCGGCGTATAAGACGACTTTTTAACCCCAGAAAATCTTCTTAAAAGTGGGGGGTCGTCTTATACGCCGGGTACTAACTTAGAAACCCCTAAGAAATGCATCCAGCGGGTACTTACCAAGCCGGAGGTTCCCACAAAGCCACCAATCTCTAGGGGAGGGCCGAGTGAAGAAGCCGCCTCCCCTGGGCCGGTCTTCAGGGCCGCGCCGAGGTAGGTGCAAGATCACGACCTCCCTCTAACTAGCCCGACATTAGGGAGCTCGAGGTCTGGCACTTCAGACCTCAGCTTCCCTGCTCTCTAATCACTACGCGCCGGCCATTGATGCCGAGCGCAGGGATGATGTCATGTCCCGGCGCTCGGCATCAATTGCTGGCGCGTAGTGATGAGGGAGCAGGGAAGCTGAGGTCTGAAGTGCCAGACCTCGAGCTCCCACAACTGGATGGAAGAAAGAAGACGGAGGATAAGGTAAGAGATGGGGAGAAAGGGGTGTGAGTGCAGTGTATGTATGTTGGTGTGATATGGTCAGTGTATTTGTAAGCTGGTATATATATATATATTATACACTGCCCTCACCACACACCCCTGCCTTTACACACACATATATATATATATATATATATATATATATGTGTGTGTAAAGGCAGGGGTGTGTGGTGAGGGCAGTGTATAAATGTGTATGTATGGACAGGCATATGTGTAGATATATATATATATATATATATATGTGTGTGTGTGTGTGTGTAAGGGCAGTGCATGTATGTATATGTCAGCAAATCACCGGTAAGGTACATTGCTTGCCGTGATTGGCTGGTTGTTGTATGCTGGGTAGAGGGGTAGTCTTATCCGGCGAGTATAGTCCAAACTCTATATTTGAACTGTAAAAGTTGGGGGTCGTCTTATACGCCGGAATACTCACAAGTACTCACAAGCAGTGTCCTATTAACCATGGAGAATCATTTATGCAGCAGAGAATGAAAGCTGTAAAACTAGGCAGAATTTACTATAACATAAAGTAGGAAGATGCAAAATTCTTACCAATTTAACTATGCATTATGCAGGCCCAATTCAGTCCTTTTTGCAGTTGTAATCCATCAGGTCTTGTATAATGCACAGTTAAAACAGAATAGACAAAGGCTGGTGGTAGGATTAGTACACGAAAAGTGTTAAAATACCAGCATTTGAAATACCCTGGGGTTTCTAGTTTTCAAAAATATATGGTTTGATGGGGGTAAATTGAATTGGCCGGTTTTAAAGATGTACCAAATAGGACATGGGCTCAGAATGGCCAGATCTGAAATAAATGGTTTTGAGATAGCAATGCGCTACATGCTCTTATTGCCCTGCAGTTTTCTGAGTAAAAGACTTCAAATAAAAGAGTGGGTTTTTTTCCATTTTTCACATTTTAATATTTTCTTATAGTAAGTTACATGGTACTGTGAAAATAATGGTATGTAAAGAAAGCCATTCTTGTCTTGAAAGAAAACAATGTAGAATTTGGGTGGGCACACTAAATCAGAAAGAAGAAAATTACAGCCAAACACAGATATCACAGAAACCTTAAAACCGCCTTCATCACAAAGGGTATTTGTGTTTGGCTGTATTTTTCTTCTTTCTGATCCCAGTCCTTAAGGGGTTAATTGGCCACTGGCTTGAACTGTTTGTATCAGCTATATCATCAAGGCTGTTCAGAGCTGCATCCTTACAAGCAAGGAAGCAAAATGGGAGAGCTGTGTGATTCTGGCCAGCAGACAATGAGTTCAGTATCACTGTATTTGATCAGTCACAGGCTGTTGCACTACCAAGTGCTTTCTATGGGAATAAAGTAGACAAAAGCAATTCAATTTGCATTTCTATTTATTTTGCCATATGGTGGAGGGGGGATATTTAGATTACAAAGGATAGGATGGGCACGTTTATGCTTGTCTAATATGAGGATGAGTTATGCAGAAGAATACATGATCAATGAGTCTATGTGACTGGCTGCCTCCTGAGTGTGTTACTGGAGGAAGAGGGAAACCGATGTATAAAATGGACGGTTAAACGTCTACATTTTAAAGTGCCAAGCAGTATAGTGAGGCATATAGCCATGCAGGGTTTCTTTACGGCAATCAATTCTACACTTTTTTATGTGCACCAGATGCATATTTCACTGAAAGAGAAATTACACGCAGGATATTGGCGAATGCTTAGTCCTATTTACGAATTATCTAATTTAAAAGACGCAATTGGTTTAATAGGGCTACAAATAGAGGACTAAGAAGTATAGAAGTGAACAGAAGTCGTCTCCGCTTTCCCGAGTTAGTCAAGGAGATGTCCTTAAGATAGGAAGCGAATTATTAAAGATGTGAGGAATAAGTCAAAATGGCGACTCAACTTAGCATAGCCTCTTCTCATATTTATGTCTCTTCCATATGGTTGTCGCGGAAAGATAGCAAATACCGGTTTATATAAGTTTTTCTTAAACAGTGGTATGCGTACCCCATATGGTGATTGTGCAGGAAAAAAGCAGATAAAACAGATGGTACTTCACAATGAAGACGCTGGGATGCACGTACATGGTTGGTAAAAGTTTGAAAGACACGTCCAACTAGCAATATATAACTGACGACGTACCACGCACACCCATGTCCGTCCTCTGCATAGCCCCGCGCTCCCACACGTCCCCCTATCAGGTGCCTCGATACTCATGCGGCTCAGCGGTGTCACGTGGCCCGGCTTTAGAAGAGCGCATGAAGAAAGGTCCCCGCGCTAGGTAAGAGTGGGAAATCTGGCGAGAGATAGGGAGAATGATGGCCATGACACTAGCAGAGCTGAGAGAGAACCCGCGTTGTGAGAAGAAGAGATCATTATGAGAGCGAGGGAATGGGATGTGTGAGAGAGTGAGAACGTGGGAGCTGAGGGAGATTGGGGAGAATGAGGGCTGTGGAGGAATGGTGGCTATTAGAGGAGGGAGAACTGAGATGGAGAGTGAGTGTGTAAGCCAAATGTGTAAGTGTGTGTAAGCCAAATGTGTTAGTGTGTGTGAACATATGGTGTTAGCATTAATGCTGTTAACATGTGTGTGCGTACTGCTGTATGGTGTTATGATAAGTGTGTTAATAAATGGGTGTGCATGTTAGTGAGTGGGTGTTATGGTGTTAGAGTGTGTGGGTGCAACTAAAGTCACCAATCTGTAGTGGAGTGGACATATTTCTGCCCCACACCTTCCAGCTGCGCAGGACACTGTAGCGACGTTGACATATGGGTAATCCTGCAGGCTGTCCATGGTACAAGTGGCCCTGATTTGAGGGAAGCCACAAGCATCCAACTAAGTTGAAAGGCTGGGTAAAAGTATATAGGGCAAACTATTAACGCCATATTAAAAAAAATGTTTGATTCCATGCATATATATAATGGTATGGGAATAGCACAAAAGACACAGCAGTTACATGATGTTTGTGCCGGTGGGGGCCCCTCAAAACTCAAGCTGCCTGGGTCCATGTGGGACATACACATTTTAATGCTATACACTTACACATACATGCAAACACACAAACACACACAGCCATCTTACCATCATACACTTATACATATTCACCTGAAAACGATGAATTCCATATTTAAAATATTTTTAATGTTATTCAGACTATACCGATGCTCTTGCAGCCCCCAACCCATTACATGATGTCATGTGCCATAGTTATATTAGGAAGTATGTGTTTTCTCTGTATTTTATTTATTACTAATGTGTTTTGTTTTTCAAATATACTTTAAAATGCATGGTTTGTCCCTATTCTGAACAAAAACAATATTGGGGCTGGGCCATGTGCACAAGAATGGCACTATGAAATAAGTGACTGCTATTTCCAGAGTCTAGTATTCAATTATTCCCTTTTCCCTTTCTAGTCCAGTCCTGACATTGGGGACAGGGAGAATGTAGATGGGATATAAAGACATGAGGACCGGGAAATGGGGCAAAGAACTGCTGACTGATGGTGTAGGGAACAGGGGCATTGGGTTCAGGGAAATGGGGCTGAGGAACAGAGATTGGACACAGGGAGATGGGGGTCGGCACAAGTAGGTGGGCACAGGGCCATGTTTACTGGAGCATAAGAACATTGGTACAGTGAGATGAGTCTTTGGAACAAAAGGTCATTGAGGAAATTGATAAGGGGAGAGAAATGTGTGGTGTAGAGAGAAAGAAAAACATAAAAAATGGGGATTTGGTAGACTGAGGACAGAGAGGGTAATGGGTCCCAAAAGTTCAGATGGCGGCCTTACTCCTCATTGACAGATACAGTGCAACAGGAGACGTTGTTGCGTTTGCAGGAAGCAGACAGCCTCATGTATGTCTCATCAGTGATGGAGTTTAAAACTTCTTTGTGTGTAGCTAACCATTTGAATTCTGGAGTGCAAAAATAATGCGTAATTTTTTTCAGTAATGGACCTTTGTGAGTATTAATGGATGGATGGATGGATGCCTGGGCTCATGGCTGTGATGCAAGGTGTTGGGGTGTTGTTACTAAAATGCCCTGTTGAGGCAATCTTTTCCTTTTTAAATTGGGAACACTGTTTCCTCCTAATACACCAAATCACGCTTGTTTTTTTCATATTTTAACAATTATCAATAGTCTGTTGGTATGACAGTTTTGAAGTGTAAATAGTTGTGGTCATAACACCTTTGAAACCCTGGGCAAATAAATACTGATATTCTTAAAGTAAATACACATTTAGTGTGAGCATAGTGAGCTCAAACGCAGAGCAGATTTCTGTAGAAATTCTTTATCTTGTCAGAATTATACCAAGTCGCTTTGAATGAACATCAGTCCCAACCATGGGATACTTTAACAAAGCTGAAGGGGAATTATGCAACTGGCAGCTAATTCTTTTGGACGACTTCGGGTAGATGAAACCGAGGTCAGGAAAAAAAGTCACCGAAGGCGCAGAAGGAACCCATCATATGTTTAACCCTTTCATCAAGAGGTTAGCTACATTTCTCTTATTTATTTCCGTGCTGTTTCCTGGTTTCACAAATATATCAACATTCCTTTACATTTCTGAAATTATTCACAGTATCATACAATATTTAACAGTCTCTCGTCTAGCTCTGTCTCTAATTTTAGGATCGAAATGGTCCCAAGGAGCAGTCAAGGGGTTCTCAAGATAATAAAAGCAGTGTGGAAGAGATGGTAAATAACTGCAAAAGCGTCTGTAGCACAACCATTTAAGTGGGTGCCCTTGAATTTTGACCAACAGTATCAGGATTAATTTGGCAATGTTTATGTTCACTGATCAGAAACTAATAGATATAGTAGTTCCCAGTTTATTTACAGAGTAAGTAGGGAGCATCAGGAACAGGAAATGAAAAATCTTAGGTATGAGAAGTGTGTCTAGTAAGAGACACCATCCTAAGGCCTCTGGATGCGATAAATGGGAGTATAGTTGTTCTGCATGTTACATGCAACAGTTAAATTTTCCTGGTCACATTAATTTAACTGATAACATTTTTTTGACTGGCATGTACCCTTTTAACCCCTTCCGTACCGATGACGTACCTGGTACTTCCTGGTTGGGTGTCACCCACAGACCGGGACGTACCAGGTACATCATCGATGATGTGCGATCCAGCGTCACTATGGATGCTGGGATCGTGAGGGGCGGCTGCTACTGACCGTTGGGTGTCCCCAGCGATCCGTAGCAGCCACTCCCCCTCAAGTCTGTGCTCGTGATCACTTTGAAGTGAATCACTAGTGCGGAATTAAAATATTTAAATAATACTGCGGAAGGGAAGACTAAGTACACGAATACCGGTACAGAAGGGGTTAACCCCTTGATGACAATTGCCGGTCTGGGACCGCCATTTCTTGAAACAGGTGAAAAAAATCGATCTATGAGGGGGGCGGTGCTTGCTGTCATCATCAGGGGTGGGTGTTGCTGGATGTCATGGACATCCAGTGATTAACACCCCCAGCATTCAGATCACTCAGAAGAGTGATCATGATTTGCTCAATCAAAGGCAATGTTTATAAACATTGCCTTTGACCAGTATTGGATCTGCCTCTTTCCTTCACTTGCTTTTAGTGAGGGAGAGAGACAGATCCTTGTGTGACAGGTATTTGTCCAATAAAAAAAAATATATATATATTGATCCAAAGGCTCTTATAAGAGCCATCCATTCGATATTAACCCCTTCATTGCCATTGATCACTGCATAAACGGTGATCTTGCATAGTGGCAATTGTTTTAGGGTTTTTTTTTTTTACTTTACATTTTCTAGGGGTTAGTTTTTTATATTTTTTTCACTGTCATTTATTAGAGCCATTAACCCTTTCCTTCCCCACTATTTTTGCTTCCTGCTATACTTTCTATTTTAACCATGCAGCGCAGGTATACGAATGAGGAGGTGTATGCCTTTTTGATTCTGAGGCCACTGATACAGCGTCAGATTTTGACGTTGGTCAGTGCACAGATACATCTAGTGATGTATCTGTGACTGTTAGGTCCCCTGCCACAAATAGTCGTGGCAGTGCACCAGAGGCATGGGTAGCGCCTAATAGGTATAAACCAGCTATCCCTCCTTTTTCTGGAATTCCTGGCATCAATATTGATGTTACAGGATTCACTCCACTGCAATTTGTGCAGGGTTTTTTGGGAGATGATGTCTTGGGAGACATTGTCTCACAAACTAAACTTTATGCCCAGCAGCACCATGCTGCTACCCCTAATTCTTTTGGGGCAAAACAGCCATGAACTCCCATTGACGTGCCAGAATTTCTTAAATTCTGGGCACTCACAATGTTAATGGGCATTATAAAAAAAAGCCCTCCATCCGCTCCTATTGGAGCACCAGCCCCATCTGTAGTACCCCCATTTTGCCCACACTATAGCTAGGCAAAGGAATGAAATGATTCTTAATTTCATGCATTTTAATGACAACAGCCTGTGCTCCCCTAAGGAGCACCCACAGTTTGATAGGCTCTATAAGATCCGCCCCCTGATTACCCATCTCTCTGCCAGGTTTGCAGAGGTTTATACACCTGGAAGGGATATCTGCGTGGATAAATCCCTGATGAAATATAAAGAAAGGTTGGGATTCAAGCAGTATATTCCTTCCAAGCGCTCTAGGTATGGAGTGAAGGTGTATAAGCTCTGTGAGAGCGGGACTGGGTATATTCAGGCCTTCCGGGTATACCCTCCAGGTTGCCCAGAACATCTGGGAACCAGTGCCAAGATTATTTGGGACCTAATATTCCCCTTATGAACAAAGGCTACCAGTTGTAGATAACTTCTATACAAGGGTCCCTTTGTTCAAGCTGCTGTATTGTTTCGATATGGTAGCTTGCGGTACTAGAAAAAAGAACCGCTTGGGTTTCCCACAACATCTGGCACAAACCCGGCTACGAAAGGGGGAGACCTCAGCTCTACGTCAAGAGGAGCTCTTGGCATTGAAGTTCAGGGACAGAAAAGAAGTGTGCATGCTGAGCACTGTGGAGGTTTCTGTGCATCAGGGCCTATAATAAGAACATGGGTGGAGTTGATCTGTCAGATCAACTCCTACAGCCCTACCTCCAGGAAGACAAAGGCCTGGTACAAGAAGGTTGCAATTTATCTCATGCAAATTGCAACCTATAACGCTTTTTTGTTGCACAAAAAAGCAGACACTGGGCTGAAACTGTCTTTTTTGCAGTTTCAGCTCCAAGTAATTTCAGGTATCTTGTACCGGGATGCACCTGGTCCCCAAGTGGTGATGGCAGCAAGCAGAGTTGGGGCTACTCATTTTATTTTTAAAATCCCCCTACAGCAAAGAAGCAGAATCTCCAAAAGAGATGCAGAGTGTGCCACAGCAGGGGGCAAAGAAAGGACACCACATTTTACTGTCCAGGTTGCCCTGGAAAACCTGTACTCCGTGTCGGTAACTGCTTCAAGTTGTATCACACAGTTTCCCATTTTGAATTTTTTTTTTTTTTTTGTTCCTGCTCCACTTTTGTATTTATTTTTTTACATTTACTGTTTTTTTAGATTTAATTTGCTCCACCACTTTGAAGAGTTTTTATTTGCACTAACAAGTGTCCCCTGTGTCTATTCCGTGGCTGCGGGTTCGCTTAATGGTGCTAGATCAAATCCCTTCTTGGAGATAGGCCAGGCTTTCTTGTAACCTGTCCCTACTGATAGTTGGGTACAAGCATTTATTTTACCCAGATGTAAAACTTCCAAGTTGAAAAATTGAATTGCTCATGTTCCAAATGTGGCCCTTTTGCCCCCAAACAATCTGACAAACCCATGCATGTGGGGGTATCCCTGTACTCAGGGGGTGTTGTGTGACAGTGACCTATACCAGGAGCTGTAAGTTCACACCTGAAGTACAAAGTATGTGGGGAAAAAAACACCAAAAACAACTACTATCACAAATTTTAACAAGGGCTGGTGGTAAGATTAGTGCATGGAAAGGGTTAAACTTTCAGCATCTGAAATACCCTGGGGTGTCTAGTTTTCAAAAATATATGGTTTGGTGGGGTAAATTTAATTTGCCGGCTTCAAAGATGGCCCAAGTACCACATGGAGGCAGAATTGCCAGATTCAGAGAAAAATGGTTTTGAATTAGCAAAACGCTACTTGTACTTATTGCCCCATAACGTGCAGAAGAAAGCAAAAAGCAATAAGCAATATTTTATTATTTTTATTATAGGAAATTACATGATATGAAAAAATAATGGTGTCTGAAGAAAGCCCCTCTTGTCCTGAAAAAACAATATATAACTTGTGTGGGTTCAGTAAATGGGTTAAGAGAAAATGACAGCTAAACACAAACACCGCAGAAACGATAAAACAGCCATTGTCACGAAGGGTACAAAAAATAAAATCAGCCTTTGTCCCGAAGGGGTTAAAGTGGAACTGTCAAGGCCTGTCATTGGCGAGGAGTACAGTTTATCACTATGGTTTTAAAACAAACGAAAGGTGCTATGGAGGTGACTGTGCCCTCAGACCAATCGTGTGAAAATTGATATCTGTAAACATAGCACAAAAAGTAAAACTTCAACACATTAACTAGCGATTTGGCTACCATGTCAGTGAACGTCTTCCCACTCTAAGGTATTTAACTGGTTCAATTTCTAATGGCATGTTCTTCGAGATGGTTGGTTTTAAACATGGCTGTATCTTTGTTATTAATAAAATTAATCAGATGTATTACACAAGTTTTTTTTTTCTTGAAATACCAGAAGAGTATTGCAAAATGTGTACACTGTAAAACAACATATCACTTATTAGTGTACAGCTCTGATTATACAAGCCCATGAGATGGAATCTGGTGAGTGTGGATAAGTATTTTGAACCATATTAAAATGAAACAGAAATCAACCATATGTATGTGTTTTTTTAACCCATTACCCTCAGGCTGTCTGGGGGCAGAAAGTGGAGCAGTACTACTCAAGTTATTAACGTCAGTCTGGTGTCTGTTCCAACACATTAAACTCAGAATTTAAAACTGTGTCTGTTTCATAGTCTGTCAAAATCCCAGTCACATCTAGCATTAGAGGGAAGGGTATAATTCAGTTTGTGGGTGTTAATTCACACTTGGTTTTAAAGGTTCAGTAATGTTTATTAGCGCGCATCTGCTTATTTTGGTGAATGTATTTCTTTAAAGCAGTGTGTGTGTGTGTCAGGTTCCCAAATAGGGACACATTGTCTATGTAATCTTCCAATAAAGTTACTTCACAGTAACTTTGGCTATCCCCTTTATGCCCAAATTGCCTTACTGTAATATAATCATCGGTAAAATAAGATACAATCAAATAAAATACATTTAACATTTCTTCTTGGCTTTGTCAGTCAATGAAAATTGTAACATTATCATGAATAATAACTGGTGGTAATAAAGTGGTATTGTCTTTTTTATTGAAACATATCATGCAACCACTTATATCAATAAATATAAAAACCTATCACATATAATTACTAGTAAGTCACTAATAGTGAAACTGAACAAATGTCCCTGAAATATATAGGTATTAGAAACATAAACCATATAACAAACCATTTAACATGGGCACAGAGTCACTACATTAGTGGTCACTACATTAGTGAGCACAGGCTACATAAAAAAAACAGCAATACTGTCCGCCTGGCAAGGTCTGAAACCAAAATAATCAGTGGTATAAGAAACATGTACAATCCACCATTCCACAACTTAACATAGTGTTCAAATAGATCTTCAATTGTAGCAGATATTTCCATGCCCCAGCAATGGAGCTGGGCTGCCCCTCCCCCTACATGCCTCAATGAGCCTTGGCCACCCATGACCCTTTCGCCAATTCTCCACTTCTTTCCTTGGATCACTTGTGATAGGTACTGTCCACTGCAGACCGGAAACACCCTACAAGAGTTGCAGTTTTGGAGATGCTCTGAACCACTCATCTAGCCGTCACAATTTGGCCATTGTCAGAGTTGCTCAGGCCCATGATAACAAGATTATCAGTGTTATTCACTTCATCGGTCTGTGGTCATAATGTTATGGCTGATCGGTGTAGTTTCTTCTTTATACAAAATAGGTTACGTATAAAAGTTAGGATTTATTTATTAGTCTTACACTTCTGTTTATGTGTTTTGTTCAAGTAGGATAATTTCCCTTTTTAGTGTAAGAAGACCTTTAATTTGATTGTATTAAGAGGACAGGCCCACCAGATACATGTCATAGTGCCAAAGTGGCCACATTTCCTTGAAACTTGTGGAAAGTACTTTCGAAACGTGGTCCAAACAATATCCCATGACAAAGTATCTTTCTATTAAATTGTGCAAGAACACAATTTTTCAATGTCAGAGAGTAGAGCCCTTAACTGAAATGATGTATGGAATATAATAATAATAATAATTTAAAAAGGAGCATAACCTTAGCTATTGCAAAAAAAATAAATAAAGATCTTGTTTTAAAAAAACATCTCTTAACTATAATAGGGAGAGGTAGTCACTTGGCCTGTTGGCCATGATGATATAAATCTGATAGTGTGTGTAATCCCTTAACAGACAATCTTTGACAGTTGATGTCTGGTAAATGAAATTTAAGTACATGTACCGGAGTGACCTTAGACAGCTCAGGATTCAGAAAAGGCTCATGTTTAAATTTACCCCAGCATTGCCCAGAAAGTTATATAAGGCAGCAAAGGGGGTCAACAAATGTAACAACCTCCTTTGAGCCAAATGAGACTCCTCCAGGCCAACCCAAAAGATCTGCAGGGGCTGTGGCATACCATCGTTTGGAAAGAATGGCTGCATAATAATAGGCATCCAAACTTGGAATTTCCAAGCCCTTTTTATCTTTTGGAAACTATTATATCAAATAAATAATGCTATATCTCTGCATCTCCACCAAAATGTTTTTGGGAATTATTATTGGTAATGTGGGAAATAAATATAACTATTTATTGTCCTGCACCCACCAGTCCCCTGTCAGCCTCCTGCTGTTGCCCGGTTCCACCTCCTCTGGTCTGCCGTTGGGACTGTCGTCCTGCAGGTGATCCTCAATGCCGAAGGGGAATCCTGCAGCTGCAGCCACAGCTTTGGCTCCCTCACGCTGCAATGGTCATTGGAGGCCTCACCACTCAAAAGATGGCTGCAGGCCAGACCACTATGCCCTTAAATGGTCATACCTGTGCTAGTCATAGTGCGTCCTGTCCCAGTTCATTCCTATTTGTATTGATTAAGTGTTTGACCCTGGCTTGACATCAACTACTCTGTTCTCTGGCTCCCCAACCCCCGGCTTTGTTATACGACTATCCTGAACTCCGTTTCCAGACTACAACTTGTCTCTGCTTATTCTGTCTGTACCACAGTTGCTTGAACCCAAAAGGCTCATCCCAAGGGGAGACGGTTGTAGGGTGAATATCTTTTCTGGGATCGAGGGGCTCTTTTTTTGGGACACAGTGTCCTACTCTAAACTCTATAATATCATCTCCATAAAGTAATTTTAACTGACATGATTCTTCCTAACCATGACAATTCAAATTTAGACCAAAGATTTAATTCTGCTTTCAGGGAGAGTTTTATCCCCAGTGAGTGTCATGTCTCCATTCATAGATAAAGCACTTCCTTAGCGGTATTAACTTTGTGTGAAGGCAGGAGAGGCCCATGGAAGTTAGGCAAAGAAACCAAAGACAAAAAAAAATCTGCTTATAGTCCAATTGTAATGGAGTTGTTATTAAAAAAAATCATGTATATTTTTACTTTTTCTAATTACCAAAGGCAGCCTGGCTTAATCCATTTTAAATTCCAGTTACAGACAAAAAGCCAGAATTAACTATAGCTAGGATTTTGGTAGGGGCACACATGATATATAGGGTTGCAGCAGCGTTGGTAAAGAAATATACAAACCTTTGATCTGCAAAACAAAACCATGTGAGGAAACAGACCCATTAAGAAAATATTTAGAAACGTGTGTGGCCAATGTTCAAGGGTAGGGTAGGGCTGGATAGTGCTCATTTAGTCTGTTGTCAGTTGGGGCATATACTACTGTGCCGCTTGGCCTGTGGTTCCCAGCTGTGGTCCCTAGTTGGGGTAAACTCTTCAATTCCTGGTAATAGAGCTCAGTGTGTCCATTATATGGCTTTCATTTACTCTATTCCTAGGGGTAATAGTTACAACTACTCCGTGACCAAATCATCATCTGTGTCTGTGTGCTTCATGGCTTTACCCTTAAAGGTTTTTCAGAGGCAGGTGGATATACTCACTGAATACCCAGAAGGCTACAAGGCATATAGATTCTAGTTAAGGAAGAGAGATAGTATTTTTGTAAAGTAGAAATACATCCTTTAACATAAACAGTGTCGCAGTAAATTTAAGGGTGACTGAGTATTATGTCTGTACATGATTTGTCTCTTGAATTAACTCAGCTCCCATTATAATCACTCATGTGCATCTAATTCCTTTTGTCAGGAAAGTGCCTGAAATTCATTTTTTACTGTGTACAATATACAAACTATAAAAAGTGAAGCAAGTCTATAAAACCCAATCCATTTTCTGTTTCCAAAGCACTTATCCATCAAGATAGGATATAGTCTTACATCATTTTAAGATGTTTTCTCCCGTACCAAAATTATTTCTCATTTTGCTTTGTGGGCAGTGCTATAACACATTGGCTATGCTTTGGCTAATTTTACTACTAAAAACACAACCAAAAAAAAGAAAAAAAGCGCTATATAGTGCAAGTGCTACAAACCCTAAACAGTGATTACCGCTATACAGCGTAAACAGAAGATACAAACTAAAAAATAATATAGGGTGAGCCATAAATCAATGCCAAATACCACCAACCAATGATATAAACCAAACATAACATAAAATACAAAAAAGATTTTTCAGTTTGTACTTTTACCACTTGACCAATCAGGCCACCCAAGATGAATGTTGTGATTCCTTGGACGGTAATCATATGTTCAACTGTACACATGTTTCTATGTGTGACCTTTATTTGCATGCATAGGAGGATATGCCTAGGAGGCAACCCCAAGCAAATATCCCAGTAAAAAGAACCTCAAAACACATTTGGCAGGTCACAACCAGTGTGCATTATATATGTTTTGGGCAGAATACATTTAGAGAAAGGATATCCATAGAAAACATATAAAAGGGGCACAGAAAGGATCCAGTCATTATTTAACTGCTGCCCAACGTTTAAGGAGCTCTGGGCCATGGAGCAATTATACAAGAAGGACCCCTTCTCTGGATTTCTTGTATTTAGCAAGCTCTTTTCCCTCTGCCTTCTGCATCTTGCTGTATTTTTTCCTTCTGTCCTATTCTTTCCTCTCCTTTGTCTTATCTCCTTTTTTCCAAAACACTTGCTGACATCTTTTTTCTACCTTCTTTACCTTTTTCCTTTTATCTTGTTTGTTTTTCATCTTCTTTCTAACTTCTATTCATATATACACACACATATATATACTGGTATATATATATTTACACACATACGTATACATACACATATTTACACACACACACAGTACTCACTGCATCCTCCACTTCCCTCCTGTATGTTTCTTGTGGCCTGTAGCTACCTCACTGTGCTGTGCTCTCAGAAAGGACATCACTTTTTGGCGCACAGGTTCTGTGGGACAGATAAAAAGGTATGTACCTTTTGCTCTGCCACTAATCTGACCTTGCTACCTAAAGTCCTTGGTGGCTGTATGGATATTGGTGCCTGGGGTAAGCAAGATAAAAAGCACCCCTGACATCAAGTAGGGTCATGTAAGTTCAGAGAGGTCACTCATGTTTGTCAGAGGCACATTGACTGGAGTAGCTGCCTGTTTTGCTGCATGAAATTTACAGCCCTGGAAGTTGCTCCACTGTTTTTTCCTTACCAGTCCTCACTGTAAATGTTTAAAGTTAGCCAAAGTTTGTCAATATTTCTAAATACCACAGCCATACCATATGTCTCTCTTTAACATGCATGGTACTTTATAGTGCATGCATACGTATTCCATTTTACTTAAAAATAATAAAAGGTATGTTGTCTATTTTAGCAACAATAGGCCAAACTCAAAAACATGGAAGATTTACAAAAATAATGTGTATGAGAGAAGTTCTCTTTGTTGAACATTAATTATTGAAACATTTCTTGGGGCAGACTTGCAGTAAATGCTAATTAATAATTTAGCTTAGTAAATCCCTTTTATATACTCGTAGGCTAAAACATTAATGGCATTTACTATGCAGTGAATGCACTCTCATTTTGTTCTTCTATTCTAGTTACTCTTTTCGATGTTTGCAGATATACTATAGTTTTGAATGAGAAACACTTCTTTCTTTGTCCTCTTTAAAAGTGACATTGACAAAAACAAGCCTAGGAATACTAGGTTAACCCCTTCGTGACAAAGGCTGATTTTACTTTTTGTACCCTTCGTGACAATGGCCTTTTTAACATTTCTGCGCTGCTTGTGTTTAGCTGTAATTTTCTTCTTTCCCGTTTACTGAACCCACACACATTAGATATTGTTTTTTTCAGGACAAGAAGGGCTTTCTTTAGATGACATTGTTTTGATTGTATCTTATTATTTACTATTAAAAAAAGTATAAAATATGGTGAAAAACTTAGAAAAAAATGACTGTTTCTAACTTTTAGTTGAAAAATCTTTTACTCATCTATAAAAGGTAATGAAAAAACCTGCTAAATAGATTCTACTATTTGTCCTGAGTTTAGAAATACCCAATGTTTTTATGTTTTTCTGCTTTTTTTGTACCCATTATGGGGCAATAAGTACAGGTAGCGTTTTGCTATTTCAAAGCCATTTTTTCCAAATCTGGTAATTCTTCCCCCCATGTGCCATTTCGGGTATCTTTGAACCCGGCCAATGCAATTTACCCCATCAAGTCATATATTTTTGAAAACTAGACACCCCAGGGTATTTCAAATGCTAGTATTTTAACTCTTTCCATGCACCATATCTACCACCAGTCTTTGTCAAACTTTGTGGTAGTCATTTTTTTGCATTTGTTTTGCCACACACATTTTACTTCAGGTATGAATTAAAATGTTCTCGTTTATGTCACTATCACAAAACACCCCAATATGTGTTCAGCAACATCTCCTGAGCGCAGTGATACCCCACATGAATGATTTTGCCTGGCTGTTTGGGGGCAAAAGGGCCACATTTGGGGCATGCGCATTTTTCAATGTTGAACTTTGGCATTTGGGGATCCACTGCCCATGCCCTATTTGGTACATCTTTGAGCCGGGCCATTTCAGTGTGCCCAACAAAACCATATATTTTTGAAAACTAGACACCCCAGGGTATTTTAAATGCTGGTATTTTAACTCTTTGCATGCACACATTTTACCACCAGCATTTTTTCAAAGTTTGCAGTAGTATTTTTGTGTGTGTATTTTTCCCACACACACCTACTTTATGTATGAATTTACAGCTCCTGGTATATGCCGCTGTCACACGACACCCCAATATGTGTTCAGCAACATCTCCTGAGTACAGTGATACCCCACATGCATGGGTTTGTCATTTTTTGGGGGAACTAAAAGGCCACATTTGGTACGTGTGCATTTTTCTAATTGGAAATTAGATGTGTGGCCATCCTTCCCCCGGTGTTAATTGGGACAGTGTTGAACCCGGCCAATTCAATTTACCCCATCAAATCATACATTTTTTTAAAGTAGACACCCCACGGGCATTTAATATGCCAGTATTTTAACTCTTTCCATGCGAGAATTGTTTTAAGCTAATATGCTAATTTTAGGACTTGCTCACAAAAATATATTTTTTATATATATATTTTATATTTTTTTGCCTTTTTTAATTTTTTTTTAAACATTTTTTTTCAACTTGGAGGTTCCCCTGATAGTGACATCAGTGGGAAATGATTTTTACATTTTACTGTTTTTTTACTATTTTTTTCTAATTATTAATTTTATTTTATTTTTTAATTTATTTTTACTAATCACAATGTGATTAGAAAGCTGGGCTCCATTGACTTGCATGGTGAATGCAGTACCTGTATTCAACCTGCAAGTGGAGCCAGAGTTCTCTAGATGGTCTGGAGACCGTCTAGCGAGCTTTTAAAACTTTTTTGTTTCTGTTGCAGGGCGGCGGCCATCTTCCTTGATGGCGAAGATCACCGGCAGCTTACCGAAAGGTAAGTGTTTGGTGTCGCTGGATGCCTCCTGATCGAGGCATTCCAGCGACACCATTTAAGTTTAGGAGGCGATCGTTGATCGCCTCCTAAACGCTTTTAAAACGGGCGTCCGCCGCCATACAAAGTATGGCGGATGTTGACGCCCCGTGGAGGGGCCAGAGATGGCCCCTTCGTGCCGATCGTGGCTTTTTGGGTGCAGAAAGCGAAAGTAGATCGCTTTCTGCACCCGTTTAAAGACGTGCCGGTCCTGGCACGTCAATTGTCGTAAAGCACATGCTTTTCCGTGTCGTGCCAGGACCGGCAATTGTCGTTAAGGGGTTAAACGATGATTAAATGGTTTGTATTGGACTGGTGCACATAGAAGCATGAAAAGCTGTCAAGCACTAGGTGTACCAAGGGTGGCATTGCCTTGACCATGCACTTGCACTTCTAGGTCTAGTGAAAGTGAGAACACCAAACTCGGTGACCAAAGGCAGGGACACTACAAGTGAACATCAGGAAGTAGAAATTCAGGAACTCAGCTGAGAACTAAACACATCAGGTGTGCAACAGGATATTTCAGGACACATGGTCGAACAGAAAGTAGCGGGGAGAGAAACCAGTAGCAGTCAGATGAGTCTGGCTGGCAAACACTGGATATCACAGACAAAAAGCAGTAGAAGCAGAAGTGATGTCTGGACAGGTCAATGGGTTGAACCAGGACCAGTCAAACCCCGAAAACAAGGTGCAATAGGGACTGGAACAGCAGCAGAGCTAATAAGCAAGCCGGTAGTCTACAACGCATCAGACAAGGTCTCTGGAACTTGTGGTTAACATAAGCCAATGGTCAACAGGAGGGCAGTCAGAGAAAACAGGCACAGATTGGTAACTGGGAACTGAAGTAAATAGCACCTTGTTGCAGGGCTGGCAGCTTGAAGTAGCCAATCCGTGGCAGAAAGGTGCTATCGTTGAATAGATTATGTGTCAAGAAACGAGTGTCCCTTTAACATGATTTGAGAGCGAGACAATTCTTCCCCTACCCTTTCTTTATTCCACACCCAGAACCGATAAATCATAGTTAAAAGGATTCAGTTTATGGCACGCGATCTTGGGTGGACAAGAAGATGCAGTTACGCACAAAAAGGCACAAGGCAAGGGCAACGGAAGTAATACCTCGAGAACATGTTTTGCCTGATAGTAGTAGCACTCAAGGTAGCCTAGGCTAGCCCCACCCATATATGTGGGTGTGTATATATTGTTAGCCCCTAGGTCAGTTATAGCTCTAAATGCAATTAAATCTAGTTCCAGTTAATACACTTAACCCTCAGGTCTGTAAAAGCACTAGACACAGCATCATTAAAGAGTTCATGTGACCAGATATCGCCTTCAAATGGGAACACCTATGGAAAATATATACTGGACAACTGCATTCAAATGACATTTGTCCTGTATGATGTATTTTTTAATCCTCAGATAAATGAACAATGTGTTCATTATTATTATTATTTTATATAGCGCCATCAAATTCCGTAGCACTGTACAATGGGTAGACAGGACATAACAAGCAGTATGTAACATAACAAATTGACTTACAGAGACAACAGGTGAGGAGGGCCCTGCTCACATGAGTTTACAATCTAGAGGGATTCGGGTGTATTAGGCTAGGTTTCCATTTGGTTTTTTTTTGCTAAAAACGCCTATAAAAACGCCAATAGCGCCACCTGGCGTTTTTTTTGTGAAAAACGGCTGCAGCCAGATGTTAGCTGTAATTCAATAGGAAATCGCAAAATGCCATTTCCACTTGGCGTTTTTCTGTTTGGCGTTTTTTCAGTCCTCTTTGGCGTTTTTCTGCTTTTTTGGGTTCTGTGGCAGTTTTTCAAAATCGCAGCATGTTGACACTCTGGCGTTTTTTGCAAGAAATCTTGGCGTTTTTCCTCCAATAGAAGTCTATGGGAGAGAAAAAACGCCATGAAAAAGCCATGTGGGTTTATTGCCTTGGCTTTTTTTATGGCGTTTTTTCCACAGTAAGGCTAGGTTTCCACTTGGGTTTTTGTCCGGCGTTTTTTTCTTGATGAAAAACGCCAGGAAAACTGCCAAGAAAACTGCCGCTGCATTTACCTGCGTTTTGGCGTTTTTTCTGCAGTTTTTTCTGGCGTTTTAGCCTTTCTGTGGAAATTGCTTTTTTTGACCTTAGGCAGTTTTTCCAGCCTTTACAAGTTAGAAGTTTCACCCAGCTAAAAGGGATTAGGATAAATGGCAAGTATCTGCCCTCTCCTGATGTCATTTACTTGGTAGACCCTTTTGTCTCTTTTCTGTGGTTTGTAAGGCATGCTTTATTTCGAATGTCTGCTCCTCTGGGAAGATTGGCCCCAAATGATGGTGCAAATTGTTTGCTGTTGCTTTTGGCACGCAGGATCCGGTCGCGTATGTTTGTTTGTAATGGCATGTTTGTTCCAAATGGTGTAAAATTCACCAGTCCAGGACTTTGTTTTGTGTGAAACTGTTTGTTTTCAGCCTATTTCTCGTAGGACACACAGATACTGGGTCCATCCTCTGCATTGTAACTGTGGAAAAAACGCCATAAAAAACGCCAAGGCAATAAACCCACATGGCTTTTTCATGGCGTTTTTTCTCTCCCATAGACTTCTATTGGAGAAAAAAAGCCAAGATTTCTTGCAAAAAACGCCAGAGTGTCAACATGCTGCAGTTTTGAAAAACTGCCACAGAGCCCAAAAAAGCAGAAAAACGCCAAAGAGGACTAAAAAAACGCCAAACAGAAAAACGCCAGGTGGAAATGGCATTTTGCGATTTCCTATTGAATTACAGCTAACATCTGGCTGCATGCGTTTTTCACAAAAAAACGCCAGGTGGCGCTATTGGCGTTTTTATAGGCGTTTTTAGCTAAAAAAAACCCAAGTGGAAACCTAGCCTTACAATGCAGAGGATGGACCCAGTATCTGTGTGTCCTACGAGAAATAGGCTGAAAACAAACAGTTTCACACAAAACAAAGTCCTGGACTGGTTCATATTGAATTTTACACCATTTGGAACAAACATGCCATTACAAACAAACATACGCGACCGGATCCTGCGTGCCAAAAGCAACAGCAAACAATTTGCACCATCATTTGGGGCCAATCTTCCCAGAGGAGCAGACATTCGGAATAAAGCATGCCTTACAAACCACAGAAAAGAGACAAAAGGGTCTACCAAGTAAATGACATCAGGAGAGGGCAGATACTTGCCATTTATCCTAATCCCTTTTAGCTGGGTGAAACTTCTAACTTGTAAAGGCTGGAAAAACTGCCTAAGGTCAAAAAAAGCAATTTCCACAGGAAGGCTAAAACGCCAGAAAAAACGCCAAAACGCAGGTAAATGCAGTGGCAGTTTTCTTGGCAGTTTTCCTGGCGTTTTTCATCAAGAAAAAAACGCCGGACAAAAACCCAAGTGGAAACCTAGCCTCACACAATAGGTAAAAGGTAAAAGTGCCATTGTAAGGCTAGGTTTCCACTTGGGTTTTTGTCCGGCGTTTTTTTCTTGATGAAAAACGCCAGGAAAACTGCCAAGAAAACTGCCACTGCATTTACCTGCGTTTTGGCGTTTTTTCTGGAGTTTTTTCTGGCGTTTTAGCCTTTCTGTGGAAATTGCTTTTTTTGACCTTAGGCAGTTTTTCCAGCCTTTACAAGTTAGAAGTTTCACCCAGCTAAAAGGGATTAGGATAAATGGCAAGTATCTGCCCTCTCCTGATGTCATTTACTTGGTAGACCCTTTTGTCTCTTTTCTGTGGTTTGTAAGGCATGCTTTATTCCGAATGTCTGCTCCTCTGGGAAGATTGGCCCCAAATGATGGTGCAAATTGTTTGCTGTTGCTTTTGGCACGCAGGATCCGGTCGCGTATGTTTGTTTGTAATGGCATGTTTGTTCCAAATGGTGTAAAATTCAATGTGAACCAGTCCAGGACTTTGTTTTGTGTGAAACTGTTTGTTTTCAGCCTATTTCTCGTAGGACACACAGATACTGGGTCCATCCTCTGCATTGTAACTGTGGAAAAAACGCCATAAAAAACGCCAAGGCAATAAACCCACATGGCTTTTTCATGGCGTTTTTTCTCTCCCATAGACTTCTATTGGAGAAAAAAAGCCAAGATTTCTTGCAAAAAACGCCAGAGTGTCAACATGCTGCAGTTTTGAAAAACTGCCACAGAGCCCAAAAAAGCAGAAAAACGCCAAAGAGGACTGAAAAAACGCCAAACAGAAAAACGCCAAGTGGAAATGGCATTTTGCGATTTCCTATTGAATTACAGCTAACATCTGGCTGCAGCCGTTTTTCACAAAAAAAACGCCAGGTGGCGCTATTGGCGTTTTTATAGGCGTTTTTAGCAAAAAAAAAACAAATGGAAATCTAGCCTAAGGGATGGAACAGCCACACTAGGTTCATCTTGTGATTGCAGGCCACTGTTGATAAAAATGCAACGTATTTCAGTTTCATAATTTAGTAAACAAATACAGAGGATCTCACTGAACATGGGCAACGGCAGAATGATTTTGCCCACTCCGACCCTGTTTTGGTTGTTAGTCACTGTTGCTCAAAACATGTTTCGCAATATGATGCCTATGATATAATAACAAATACCTTAAACCTACTTAACTGTATAGTTTAGTGTCCCACATAGCCTCACCAACATAGAATGCATATTAAAGTACTTTGTAACATGTTAAAAATACTTACCTTTAAGAGAAGCTACCACTCTAGAAAGGCAGCACACCAGCCTCTCTGTGATGCTGCTTTTGCACCATTAATTCCCTGCCAATCAGTGGCATGAAAATTCTGCCATTGAAATCAATAGTAGCGTGTTCTACACATGTGCACATTGTATGTCACTGGAGCAGGCTCCCATTGAGTGCACCTTGTGGACAAAGTGTCAACATGAGATGTGTTTGGTGGAAAGCATCTACTGCAAGCTAAGGTTCTGAGAGAAGTGGAAAGAGGCAAATGCATATGAAAGGGATTCTGCAGAATCTCTCCATGCAAATTCAAGGACAGAGAACCACTATTTAAAGGGGCCGCTAAGGTCTGAGAAAATGTTATTTACAAGGGAAATAAAACACACAAAAGGAATACCCTTTGTTCTCTAGTACTCCAATGTAATCACTCTGCCAGACAGGCTCTGTTAACTGCTGAAATCATTAAATCATTTCTCATTCTACTATTCTACCCTCAATAAAAACAACCAACCAATAAGTTTTTAAGTATAACATTGCCTTAAACGGGTAAAGATGATTGGATAATATTTGTAGATGGGCATATATCTGTCACTATGTATGTTATCCAATGGTTTTTCCCCCCATTCCTGTAATTATGTCAATGCGGCCATGATCAGCAATTCAATTATGTGTTTTGTCACAAAGTCATCTCCTCTGTTTGTGGACTGACCTTTACACAGTCAGTGTTAACTGTCCTGGAAATCCAATCTCTGTCTGTGCCAGGTTTAATTCATGCCTGGTTCACTATCAGCTACTGAACCATTAGCTCTTGCAAACGTCAGCATTTCCAAAGCATTCATTAAATGCTTCACCGGTTTTAGCTGAGATAAGGATGTATTGTTTGAGCATTGTACAGAACACCTGAAATATGTCAATTGTAAAGCAGTACTAACAGTATTGCTTTAATAAGTATGTAGACTGCCTTGAGTGACCACTTATCACACCCATACCAATAGTTATGCTATTTTCTCATAAATTAATTTATAATAATCCAGTCTGATTGACGCTGCTGAGCTCTTAACACAACCCAAGCACAAGGAACAAAAACAGTGGAATTAGGACTACCACCTGTACACGTTTCACCCAGTCAGTCGAAGTAAAAAGCTACTTTCTTATGTCCTGGTTAAAGCGGGGTGCAGTGGCTGCATAAGTCTGCATTTCACTGCAGGAGGTACTTGGAACCTCTTGGAAGGCAAATGGTTTATTTCTCTCTTCTTCACGCTCTCTCTTGTCTCCTTTCCTTTATCTCATCCCCTTTCCCTTTTCCATCATTTACTCTCCCTTTGCCATACTAAACCAAACATTTTAGCTGTCACCTATCTACACAGACACCCCAGAGGCAATCTCTCAAAGAGTGTCCAGGAAAAATGCACAGTAAAAGGTGGCCATAACTGGGCAGAAGCCACCATGTTAGTCAACTGTCAGACTTTGCTAAAATCACAATGCATTTGAGCCTATAATTAATTGCCTTTTGGAGCACAAAACGTGTTAGGCTGCTGGTTTCCTGCACATATCCCCTGGCTGCCAGCTATTTTAATGTAATAAAGCTTATTTACAGCTGAACAAATTGTCTCATGGCATCCTTTTACTAGGTAAGTTGATGGATTTTACCTTCTCTGGATTTTACCTTTTAAAATTGAGTATTTCCTGGAAAAACAGGAATCAAACGTTTAAATGAAGGACCTGCACCTTTAACAGGCAATAAGGCTGAGAAAGCGCAGTAAATATGTGTGTCTCTTTATGCTGATGTGTCCTACCTGCCTGCTGCATAGGTTGCACACATTAGATATCGATGATCCTACTAATCACGATGGGTATTTTTTGTATAACAAATAGGTAGTTGGGTAAAGCACAATAAATTGTGCGCTGTAGTGAGAAACAAAGGGGTGCAGCTAAATGCTAATCAAATCCTAACTTCACAACAAAGTCTTATAAACATGCAAACTCTAATGGCAATTATACAATCAATAATAATATTCTTACTTATGAGTGCAATCTACAACCTTAGAGAAAAAATATTGTGTTTACTTGTGAGCATGCCGTCCTTTCAGTAATGGGTGATAAAAATGATATCATAAACTATATAACTGTAATGAAAATCAACTGTAGATGGTGTCATCAGGTCTAGTTTATTCTTGCAGTAAGTAGTCAGTCAACAGATGACAAAGAGTATTTTGTCTGAATTTTATTCTGCATGAAATTATATTTTTATGCTGCCGGTTATCTATGTTTTAATCACTCCATCAGATATTTTAATCATCTAAATTCTAAATTCTACCATTTCTATAACATGTAATTTTGTTACCACCCACTACAGAATATTATTACTATTACTACAGAAAATAATTCTCAAGTCTTATAATGTTTTATTTATTGATATAACAGTAGGGTCTGGCCCACTTTATTTTAATTACAACGTGTCTATCATTCTTACTTTCCCCAATCACTTCATCTTAACCTCTTCCAATGTTTCCCATTGCCCTACTGTCATTCCCAATGTCCTCATCGCTTTTCCTGCTTATTTCTCCTCATCCCTGCTTTCTTTGAAATTGAGAAAATTGGTGTTTGGCTGCTCTCTCTTCTGCTCATCATAACATTAGTTATATTCAGTATTCACAAATTGGCTGATAAAAACATAGATTAAAAAATGTGGACACATTTCTTCTAAGGTAAATTTGTTGAATCTAAAATGTGCGTTGTATCAGATTTGCCACTGATAATGATTTTCATTTATTTATTTGCTATAAAAAGAGTCCATTCCTGACCAATAAAACACTTGGAGTACATAAAATATAGTGTGCAGCAGGCTAGTATTCTATAAACTGTAATTTACTATGTAACCAAATAGACTGTTTAATTAAACAAAGGGTGTCCCAGTAAAACCTGATTCATGCAATTTTACTCTCAGAAGCGATCACCCATGTCAATTGATTTTCTTTTGCATTTAAACAGTCACAACCTCCCCTTCTAACAGTCTGAAGGATAAGGTTTCATCTTGCTGTGGAAAAAAAAACAACAATATGATCTTAAAACCATAAGCAATAATATTGTATTATTACTAAACTATGTAATTCCTGATTGTGACAAAGCTGTTATTTATTGGTCGATGGTCACCACTATATAAAAATCAGTAAGATATATACACTATTTACATTTTAACCATCATTTCAAAATGTTGTTAATGGGTGGATTCTGCAAGATTTCAGCTATAATTTGTTACAAAACTCATGGTACCTAAAGTAATTACAGATAAGATTCAGTCTTCTCATGCAAGATATCATTTTACACACTACTCTTATGCCACCTGGTGACTGAAAGTTATATTCAGTGAACACATTTTACGAATAATGAATTGATGAATTGTTGAAGTGTTCCTGTCAACATTTTTATTTAATTTAACACAGCAATGAAGAAAGAAATGTGAGCAATGAATGCATCTCCATACTCAAACTGATGAATCCACAGAGGTCAATGGAGAGAAGTCTCAAATGTTTCGCCGTGAGGCTTAATCATAGACAAATCCTATCAATTATTTGTCCACTTAAAAAGAGGTGTATAGACCCCCCCCAATACCAAATAATTGGTTGAGAGGGAGGAACGATACACTTATTTAAAATCAAGGCGGAAAGGTTATATGCTGAACCATGATTAAAACTTTAGTGGTATCTGCAAATAACATCAGTAGACTACAAGTTAGCAAAAGTAGCAACAGATGGCAAAAAGTTATATGTATCATGGTATTCCCAGGGGGTCTCCCATCCAAGTACTAACCAGGCCCAAGCCTGTTTAGCTCCAAGAGATGTCAGAAACACACCGATGTGTATGTACATTGGTATACACCTTATACCTTAAAAAGGCAAATAAATATCATCAAGTAAATTAAGATAGAAAACAAAACAAAAAAATACATGAATACAGAGAAGGTAACAATTTTAATAGTAAAATGGGAGAGCAAATTCAAGATATCAAAAATGTATGTGAAAATATGACATCACAATCTAAATTCCCACTCCCTATTAATCCCAGTGGGATTAAAGATCCAATATACCCCCCTTTTGGCCAATATAGCATTAATATTACCATCTCTAGAGCCCAATTTGAATCTTTCTATTCCCATACAAGAGAAATAATTTAGGTCACCTTCACTACATTGCTGAAAATCGCGATTAATGGGAGATTTTCTATAATGGCCATACCATGTAATATAAACTTTGTATGGGTTGTCATTTCCAAAGATGTGGGAGCGCTCCCACCAACCTAGAAATAGGTTGGCATAGGAAGGGGCAAACAAAGTGTCTATAGCGGTCCCACGTCTCTTCAAACAAGAGGAAATGATGTGTCAAAAGAAACCTAATTGATTTCATCAAAAAATCAACCAAATAATCTGAATAGCCACTAAAATTAGTCAGAAAGCAGTGAATAGCGTTTAAACCCCATACATGGGAAATTGAGGAGTATAACTAGGCCACATCCATACTGGCCCAGATATAGTAGGGCTGCCACGTTACACTCTCCAATTGTTCCCACAGGTGTTTAGCGTTCTGAATATAACCTTTCAAGGCTTTAACAAGTGGTTGGAGATGGTGATCAACAAAGCGAAAAAAGCTCTCTCCAAAAGATCCAATACTCGCCACTATGGGACGTCCCGGTGATGTTATTTTTATGGATCTTTTGGAGGTGATGAAAGATTGGTATTATTAGTGTTTTAGCATAAATAAATTCACGTTCAGCCTCAGATATCACATAATGCATTTAACAAATCCAGTAGCTCTTGGTTGTACGAATTTGAGGGATTAGATTTAAGTTGTAAATAAGTATCCTCATCGCTTAGTTTTTTCAAAGATTCCTGAGTATAGTACGCTCGATCTAATACAACCACAGATCCCCCTTTATCCGCACTACGGATAACTATACATTTATCTTCCTTCAGAGCTTTCAGGGCAAACTGTTATTTTTTAGTTAAACTGCCCACCTTAAATAAAGACACCAAGAGTTTCCTGAGTTTTTTTTATACATAATTTCCCTTTTGACCTTATTATCCAAAGCTATTAGTTCTTCTTTGAAAACATTTTGGAAAAGCTGTATACTCTCTACCCGCGAATGTATAGGATAGAATTTTGTAGGAATTTTCTTATCCTGTGTCACTAAATTTTGGTCTCTACCAGAGCCAGAGCCATTATAGTGCAGCTGTCATGAAAGAACACATCATTTGTTGATACCAAACCAGTAAAGGTAACAGGCATTATAATGGAATTAATGGTACTGGGACTTCCACAAGAGTTGCTTGGCTCATAATGCCCAATTGCATTTGATTCAGTATTTACATAATCTATAGACTGAAACACTTCAACAGAAACATCTGAGTGTGTATGCCTAATAAATTCTTTCTCCTCAGAATAAACACAAAATTGTGGATTCTAAACTGTCATCTAAAAATACTACAGTGACTTACAGTATTCACCTCCTTTGGCATTTTTCCTATTGTGTTGCATTACAACCTGGAATTAAAATTAATTTGTTGGTGGTTTGTATCATTTGATTTATACAACATGCACCTTTTAGGTGCAAAATAATTGTTATTGTGAAACAAGCAACAAATAAGACAACAACAAAAACAGAAAACTTGAGTGTGGATAACTATTCACCCCACCCCCAAGTCAATACAGCTGCAAGTCTCTTGGGGTACATCTCTATAAGCTTTGCACATCTAGTCACTGGGATTTTTGCCCATTCTTCAAGGCAAACTGCTCCAGCTCCTTCAAGTTGGATGAGTTCTGCTGGTGTACAGCAATCTTTAAGTCATACCACAGATTCTCAATTCGATTGAGGTCTGGGCTTTGACTAGGCCATTCCAATACATTTAAATGTTTCCCCTTAAACCACAATAAATCTAAAATCCTGGCAGTTTACAGTAAGAAAAAAGAACTCAAATACGATGACGAGACCGTCATTCTCTTCCAGGATTATTCAGCAGCTCTAACTGCAAAACCCAGGGAGTTCTCTCCTCTTCGTAAGCAACTATTTTCCAAAGGGATCAAGTTTACATTGTTGTTCCCAGCAAAACTTCGGGTTCATGTTGATGGACAGTCTCTTCTATTCGACACTGTACAAGCAGCCAAGGAAAAGTTGGACTCTCTCATCTCACAGATCCCATAATGTTGCCCATGATCAGGTTCTATTCCGGTATCTTGGAACAGCAGCATGCTTTTCTATCAAGGGTCTATTGCTGTTCCTCATGGCTCCAAGGTTATCATGTCCCGATTTGATTTAAAGCCCCATGTGCTGGGTCGTGGAATCACCCTTATTGGTAACTAATGCAGCGCAAGGTGTAATCATATTGCCTTTTTCAGCCCATTAACACTACAGGTATACAAAAACTGTGTGCCCCTAGTGTTAAATTGGTGTCCTTGAATGTCTGAACTCCCCTGTTAAACAACGGATGATCTCTAATCAGTTACATGATTATAATCCCCAAGAATAATAATAATGTAGCAAGAGACACACTGGAAACTGGATAAAGGAATGTATTTCGCCCTCTTACACTTTAAAATACAGGGGAGTAGCAATTCTTCTATGTAAATCCCGTCAATATGTAATGCACTCACAATCAACTGACCCTGAGGGCAGATATATTCTTTTAGACATGTGGGTGGGGAGGGAGTGGTTTGTGTAATTGAATGTATATGCTCCTAATATACCACATGAATATAAATTTCTGATCATGCCTCTTGAAAGTGTGTGGACTGGAATAACCCATTAGACGTGTTGATAGCTAAATCAACTTCACTAGGACCCTTTATGCTTTACTCAAATCGGAAACTGAAAGGAACCTCTTGCCTAAGGGGTTACACACCTGCCCCAGGCACTTACCCATTGTAGAACCGCATGATATTGCCAAAGCGATAGTAAAGATCTGTAGGCAATGTGCACCTTAAGTTAGGGCATTATGCCCATTACTTGGCGTTACGTTGTTAAATATGGGTTTCCCGTATGATGCAGACTGTCTCAAATGTAATAGTCTGTCAGGATTATATCCTGACTGCAGGATAGTTCAAGTTTAACCCTTCGTTTGCTATGTATTTAATCCATATTCTGTGTATTTATGTTCAACTGTGTTTGGTTATACCTGACCTAACCAACAGGCTTTATTACCCTGCCTCCCTCACCTGAAGCCTATGTCATTCACACCTGACCTAATGACCAGGCTTATATGTGGACACTCCCCTGTTTGTTAGGTGCCTTTGCATTAAAGTTTGTGGACCATTTTGCTTTGGCCCTGCATCTGTACCTGTAGGGTTCCTGGTTTTCTGCCTTCAGCCCTGCCAGTGGGCTTCCTACCTTGTGCCCTTCCAAGTGGGCTTCCTACCTTGTGCCCTTCCAAGTGGGCGTCCTACATTGTGCCCTTCCAAGTGGGCTTCCTACCTTGTGCCCTTCCAAGTGGGCTTCCTGCCTTGTGCCCTTCCTGCCTTGTGGGCTTCCTGCCTTCAGCCCTGCCAAGTGGGCTTCCTGTCTTCAGCCCTACCGAGTGGGCTTCCTGCCTTCAGCCGTGCCAAGTGGACTTCCTACCTTCAGCCCTACCAAGTGGGCTTCCTGCCTTCAGCCCTGCCAAGTGGTCTTCCTACCTTCAGCTCTGCCACGTGGGCTTCCTGCCTTCAGCTCTGCAAAGTGGGCTTCCTGCCTTCAGTCCTGCCCGGTGGGCTTCCTAACTTGCGCCCTGCCCAGTGGGCTTCCTAACTTGCGCCCTGCCCAGTGGGCTTCCTACCTTGTGCCCTGCCCAGTGGGCTTCCTGCCGTGCACCCCTCCAGTGGGCTTCCTGCTATACGTCCGGTTTCTTGCTAACAGACTGCTTAACCTATATTTGCTTGTCTTGCCATAATATACAATACATAGCATTACCTGGAATTCTACCTGTGGTGTATTCCTTTGTGCCTGTCTGTCTTATCCTTTGGTTACCATGCATCGCCGAGTGCAGACAGAACCCCAGGTATCCCCTGCAATGAAGCTCCTACCCAACCTGATTGCCCGGGCCCTGACATAGTCCTAATGCTGATTTATATCATTGCATTTGGGCATGCTCAATCATTCAATCCATCTGGGAGGAAGTGAAGGGATTTGGTTTTAGTTTTGGGCTGTCCTTTGGCTACACTGTCTCCACAGCTGGCGGTGCTGGCTGTTACTCATGCCCCTTTGCCTCATCGTAGTAAACTGACTCATATTATCTTGGCGGCTGCTAGAAAAACACACCGAACACCAGTCTCTCACTCTATTCAAAGTTATATTAGCTTTTTCATATGGACTGGTTAGATACTTCTCTTGACAAAGAAATAAAAACACAGACTCTTTGAGGAGTGGAAACCTTTTATTGCAACTCTTGACGTTGACATACAAACTAAACTTAAAAGCACATTTGAATTGACTGCTTGGTACTGTAGACAAATTTTGGTGAGCAAGCCTCCCATGACTTTGCCTGGTAGTGCCTGACGTCGGAGACATGGATGATTACTGGTCCTATAATTACTATTAGGAGTTGGTGGTGTGGTGTATTATGACCTCAAAGATACTGTCAGACCCGGCGGGGACCACCTACCTCGCTGCGGAGTCTGTCCGCCCGGACCACGATCCCCGTCGGCCGGCCTCCTCGTGACGTGGCCGCACGGTCCCAGGACCGTGCGCCACGCCGAGTCTCGGGTCCCGAGTCGCGGGAACCGTCAGGCAAGAGGTCTACTCCTGCCCGCGGACCTCCCGATCATGGCGCGGCCCTGCCTCGTGGCAGGCCGCGCTCCCGGCCTCGCAGTCTGCGTGCACGGAGTGCCGCGCACGTGCCGCGTTCTGTGAGAGGAGGGGGCGGGGCTTAGCCCCGTTGATGCAACCTCCCTCTCCACAGCCACCAGAGGGAGGGGGAGGAGATAGACACTGCTCTGTCTCCCTCCACTCAGGTGTAGTAGCAGGGAGGGGAACAAGCACTTAGTGGGGGAGGGGATCAGGTGTTGGGGGTGGATAACTCATTACCTGCCCCTATATAATCCCCACAAGCCTCTACACCAATGCTTCTTTGTTAAGCTTCCTCATAGCGTATAACCTCTCTGTATTCCTTGAATCCCTGGTATCCTGACTATTTGGCTTTCGTCCCACGTTTGTGCTGTCTTCTGCCTGCCTTGACCTTTAGACCGTGACCCCGACTCTTCTCTTGGATTTGCCCCTCTTTGTACTGCGTTCTGGACTTTGTGTAGTGGTGCCTGCGCCACGCTCCGCACCCCCCCACCTGACAGATACATTGAGGGGATTAATGTTATTGTTCCATTTATGTTAATTGTTTTGCAATTGGAAAATGGAAAAAGTGGTGATGGTATTCTTCACTGTTATACTGTTGATCTTTTTTGTTATGTGCTTCATTATTCTGTAAAAAAAAAAAAAAAAAGTATGATGTCCATACCTGGAAACTCTCCGGGTTTAACCCGGAGATTGCCGGGTGAGCACTGCTTCTCCGGTTCTCCGGGTCAAGACCCGAATGCTCTGGGTCACGGGGTCTTGACACACCCCGCTCCCCGCCAATTTTTCCTTTAAATGGAGGTGCTTCCCTGCTGCCGTCAGCGAGAACACCCCCGACGTCAATGGGACCGCCCACCAACATCAGCGAGACCGCTTTTAACCCTATATGCCACTGTGCCCCATGATATGCCTTTTGACCCCCTATGTGCCACTCTGCCTCCAGAAATGCCTTATACCCCTATATGCCACTCTGGCATTTAGAGGGTTAAAAGGCATATTATGGGGTAGAGTGGCATATAGGGAGGTTTAAGGCATTTCAGGAGGCAGAGTGGCGTATAGAGGGTTAAAAAGGCATTTCTGGAGGCAGAGAAATGCGTCCATCGCGCAGACCTTCCCCGACTGTCAGAGAGAATTCACCGCACCGGTGCCTGTGCCGCACCGGTCCGGGGAACTCTGATCTCTGACAGCAGGGGAAGGTCTGCACGATGGACGCAGACAACGCCCGCTGCTAGCCGCTCCTCCTCTCGGCTCCCGGTGCTTAGTCCGGGCAGCGTGTAGAGCTCTACACGAATCGCGTAGACATCTACATGCTACCCCGGCTACACACCGGGGACTCAGAAGCACCGGTAAGTGGGGCGGGGGGAGGGGAGACAGGAGGATCCAGGTCCCCGCAGCTCTGCGGGGGGATCTGGATTTTAGTCGTCTCATAGTCAGACCTATTTGAGGTCTGATTATAAGACGACACTGATTATAAGACGAGGGGTATTTTTCGTCTTATAATCGAGCTAATACGGTAATTGTTCTTCCGTGTGCTAAGGGTGAGATTAAAGTTAATCTGAAATTAACAAAGAAACATAGTAAACTCTACAGTTGCTACCCTAGTACGGCCAATATTTTATTTAACATGAACATTTAAATTACACTGATGGTGATGAAAGGAAGAAATAAGTGAATTCAAACTGGAAATCAAAATGATCTCTTAAGCACTTCTTTCTGATCCTTTTCTAGATGTAATTTTGTCTCCATTAGGCTACAGTCCAAAAAAGGAGGTATGGCATTCCTGAAATATTCTTTGGTTTGCGGTTAGTAATTTGGCTAACTATTAGTGATAAAATGTTTTGCATGATTAAATATTTATCATTTGGTGAGCAACTTACCTTGGGAAAAACACAGACAGCTTTTAGTTTTTTGTGTTTGAAGTTTTGTTTGTTTTATCATTTTAAAGATTTACATTATTTTAACCCCTTCAGTCCCCTATAGACGAACCGGTACATCCATAAAACGCATCTCAAGAATCCCGTATGGACGTACTGGTACATCCTGACCTTCTTGCACGGGAGATCAAGCTGTCATTTGACAGCCTGGCCCCCCCCCCATCAGCATCGCTGGCTTTCTGCTGCCAGATCTCCTGTAACAGCTTCCGGCGTGAACGCCGGAAAACTGTTACAGTTTTAAATGCCCGATCACACGATCGGGCATTCCCTTCCTGGTCGCATCACTGCTGATGTCACCCTGAAGGTCATCGGAGGACAGGATATCCCCTATCACAGTGTGGTCTGTGCAGGGGGATCGCATGGAGGAAAAACGAAACAAAGAAAAAAAATTGTTAGTGATTTAAAAAAAATAAAAAAACCCACTAAAATAATACAATAAATAATAATAATAAAAAAAAACAATAAATTGAGTAAGCTCGTTAGAGCAGGGCCCTCCTCACCTGTTGTCTCTGTTAGTCAATTTGTTATGTTACATGCTACTTGTTATGTCCTGCCTACCCATTGTACAGCGCCACGGAGTTTGATGGCGCTATATAAAACAATAAATAATAATAAGCTAAGTGATGTCATTGATCTAGATCTATCATGCAGGGAGTGGAATTAACAATCCTATTTTGTGTAGGATTGTGAATACCGCATCCTGCTTGGTAGATCTAATGAAAAAACCAGTTGATCTAACCGGATCTAACGAATATCTACCAAAATCCATAAAAAAAATTCCAAATTTCAGTTGAGGGGGGGCCAACCCGTATGTATTGCCATCCCCCACAAACAAAATAGGATTGTGAATACCGCCTCCTGCATGATAGATCTAACGAAAAAAACTATTGATCTTACCAGATCTAATGAATATCTATCAAAATCCATTAAAAAAATTCAAAATTTCAGTTGAGGGGGGGCCAACTCGTATGTATACCCATCCCCCATACACAAAATAGGATTGTGAATACCGCCTCCTGCTTGGTAGATCTAACAAAAAAAACAGTTGATCTAACCGGATCTAACGAATATCTACCAAAATCCATAAAAACATTTCCAAATTTCCGTTGAGGGGGGGCCAACTCGTATGTATACCCATCCCCCGTACACAAAATAGGATTGTGAATACCGCCTCCTGCGTGATAGATCTAACAAAAAAAACAGTTGATCTAACCGGATCTAACGAATATTTACCAAAATCCATAAAAAAATCCAAATTTCAGTCGAGGGGGGCCAGCCCCCCTCATTAAATATGCAATATCTCAGTAATTTGACTAGATCTAACAAAAATTTTGTCTGATCAAACCTGATCTAACGTAGAGCTATCATAATCAGTAACATTTTGTTTAAATTTTTGTTGAGGGGGGGCTGGCTACGGGTTTGCCCCCCCTGAAAAAGATTGTTAATATTGCCTATTTTAGAGTAGATCTAACGAAAAAAACAGTTGATCAAACCTGATCTAACAAAGATCTAACAAATGCAATGATCTTTTGTAAAACATTTTAATATGGGGGGGCTAACCTGGGGGAGGTGACATCCAGATCATGCTCTAACACACAACAATCTAAACCAAAGATAAGCCACTCACACACACCACTCTCAGCCACACACCCTACTACACATCATTCTCAGACAGACAGATCACACTACTGAATACTACTTTAAACTCTTATGTGAGTCTCTGTGTGTCCTCCACTTTGTTATGCCTAAAAATAAACACTCCATTAACATTGAGGGTTGGAACATGGCCATGCTCAGACCACAAATAGCCCTGTATTTTTAAAGTGGATAAGCCCACACGTGAAGAAAATTGCATGCTTTCTGCAGAATGGAAGTTTGTCTTTTACCTAGTTCAGGTTTGGGTTAGATTAGAAGACAACAGATATATGAAGAAGATAGACTGTTCTAGCGAGTATACTCCTAAAAATCAAAGACTTCTTTAAATCCTGACCTCAAAATCAGCATGAAGATAAGAAAATCTAGGAAGCATTGCTTCCTTTTATTTTAAACTTCAATTATGCCTCTGGAATTAGAAGGGATAAATCTAAGAATAGTGAGCTTCAGAAGAGGTCACGTAGAGGTAGGTGGTTCCACGAACGGCTGCTAAACACATCTTTGTTGTGTTAAAAAAACAACATATTTTAGAGCTGGGAGCCCCTACAGTGTTCAGGTTTGTATCTGTTTCTTTGGAGCTCTTCAATCACTGAGCAGGGGAGCAGAATTTACACTGATCACAAACCAATAGCATAAACTATAAGCATCTTTAATCATTTTAAGAAGGCTAAAAATTGTGAAGAATTGCCCTCTTTGATGCTAAGTAAAGTGTCTTTTCAAGTCCAATGGGCACCACACGTCCATCTTGTATAAGCAATGTTTGTGCCTTCTGTGCCAAAGTTGTATTCCAAGTCTACACAAAGTGTCTATTCTGCAAATATGTTGTACATGCCCCTGCAAACTCAAGATGAAGTAGCTAGCACTGGCCTCTTACCAGCAGCATTGCAATCTAATAGTGAATATGATTGCTACAGACGTTGTTGACAATGATGAGAGTGTGCAAACGTTCTTACCATAGACATGTACTGTTTATCGTTTTAAATGACAAAGGTTTATGGGAGAATGTACAAATAAGAATTCCAGGTCTAGGTACTTGCATGATCAACCAGGACATCTACCAAGGAACCCTAGCTCTGCCCAAATCCATTACACGGATGAGACAGTCCCTATGACTTACCAGAAACTTTTTAAAGCAACTATCTACTGGGCAGACATGAGATACAAGCCATCTGTGCATGCTGGTGAAATTTACTAAGAATTCTTACCACTACTCAACATGAAACCTACATATTTATTTCAAATTGAACATAAGTGGCCTTGTCACCATAGCTACCACTGGAATGGTCTAATCAACAGGAACATCTCATTGGTTGCTATTGTAAAAAGAAGACTTCAAACTTTGTGCCAGAATCCCTTTTTATGCATAACTCTCAAGACCGCAATCCTTGTCTAGCTGTATTCCAGTGAATCAAACGATGAACAATGCAAATGTACTCGCAGCTCGTGCCTGCTTCGTGACAGGCAATGCTGCCAGTTCACACTCTCTCTTCTTTCCTGAACCCTGCCAACATTCAGAGCACTACCACAATTGTCATCTTTACAGGACACGTATACATAAAGCATGGCCATGCAGCATGTGGGATGTATAACTGACTAAATGATTCACGTCTATGGTTTAATCCTTTTTTTAGACGGGGGCATGTAATATTACATCCCAGCAAAATAGGCACTTAAAGCCAAGAATGTAACTAGGAACAAAGTTGCATTTAATACTAAAAGGCAGTTCAGGCATTTAATACCTGCAGTGCCAGCTGATTGCACAGGACGAATATCTCAACATGAGAGAGATGACCTCCGCCAACGATGACCCATACTAGAAAAATACATGAAAATCAAATAATAATAAAAATTCATTTAAACATAAATATTTAAAGGGTGCCTCTTCTAGTAAACAAGCCTAAAGCAATAACAAAATATTGTGGTATGAAAGGCAGCATTTTGGCTTAATATCCAACAAAACATAAGAAACTATGTTGAGTATTACAGAGAAATCCTTGCAAAAGGTGTAAAATGTATTTTTAATGTTTACCACATTATTTAGAAGTGGTTGGAGAACTGGCTGCATGACAAGTGGTAGAATGATCCTTATGAAGTAGCCTATGTTGTCTGCTTTTTAGAAACATATACTGTTTTGGGGCTGTTTTGAAATGTGTGACTGTTAAAGGGACAGTCCCTGACACTCCACTAGAGATGAATGTATATTAAAATACTCCTTTAGTACATTATAATGCACTCTTAAATAAAGCACTTACCTGTAACAGAAGAGATATTCTTGCTGCATCAGTTGCAGGTAACGTAGGTAGGCGTGGCTGATCATACCTGGTCAACACCCGAATCCTCCTGGTCGCGGGGTCTTAACACACCCCGCTCCCCACCCATTACCCCTTTAAATGGGGGTGTTTCCCGCGATGTCAGCCAGAACGCCCCATATGTCATCGAGAACCCCACCAACGCCAGCGAGACCACCCACCGACGTCAGCAAGACCGCCCGCTGATGTTAGTGGGCAGTCCTGGCCACATCCCGCAAGGGAGTTTCCCTGTTTTGAGGATTAGATCCTTATACATGCCACAATATTTATAACATTATGTTATTTGTGAAGAGTGTGGTTGGATTCTTTCGTGTTATATATTATATCCCGCAAGGGATGTAGCCAGAGCCCAGAAGTTCCCAGGTATGCCGATGATGTCTGTAGGTGAGGCCAATTATGTTGTGGGCGGGGCTAGCCCCAAATTATTTTCTTTTGCATGGGGTGGGGGAAATGGGTGGGGGAGTGTCTTAACACCACTCCTGCAACCTAGAGAATCAGCTCTTCGTCTAAAGTCTCTGGGCAATACCCAGAGTGTTCCCAGGTATGCCAATCAGTGGCAGGAAATTGCTTCCATTACAAATAAATGGGAGCATTTTTCACACATGCACACAGAGCATACCCGTGGCATTCCCTGAGCCAAAGCTGACTGGAGGTGACTATATCACACGCACGAAAGGGTGTCCGGCAAAACACAACTCCTCTGCAGAATCCTTCCAAGCATTTGCAAAACAGATCGCATGAAAATTTAAAGGGAGCATAAGGTGCATATGATGGCTGGAGTGTCCCTTTAACTGTATAGTCCCAACACACTAAATTTGCAAAAAACATCTAGTTGGAAAACTAGATTTTTTTTCGATTTGCATTAGTGGTAATTCTTATAGGTGAAAATGTGTATTCTACTTATTTTTCCCACTTAGGCAAACTAAATAAGAAAAAAAAATGTTTCAGTTGAAAAACAAAAGCATAGAAAAAGTTATGAGAATGCTTCCATCCTTGCGGAATAAAAGAGCCTTTGTCCTTTACATGTGACGGTCAGTCTCAGCATCATGTGAACCGTATACGTGTCCTACAAAAAAAGGGTAATCCAGGGACTCTTAATGGAACACTTATCAAACTACAAGGAATGAACTAAACCGTACCTGCCTTTTTTTGCCTCAAATCCCCTTTCCCTGTTTCACCCTGTAACGACCATCTTTTCTTTTATCTGAAAATGTTTTATTGGCAAGAGTGTACCCCAATGTTCTTGGCAGAAAATGTGTTTTTAAATTAAATTGTGTAAATAAAATGAACTTTTCATCATTGGATTAAAAAAGTAACAAGCTGGAGGCCACAGTCACATAAATAGTATTTTAGAGCCCCGCCCCTAGTAACACCTCTTGCCACACCTCCTGAAACAAAGATGTCTCTCAATGGCTGTTTGGAATCTTGGGAAATACATGGTTGTCTGAAACATTTTACAAGGCATGCGTGTCTGAGGGTCACTCTTAAAGGATAACAAAGAATCCTGTCAAGTAACAAGACGTGTCTGCTTTGAACCTAAACAATAACGACTATACTAGTTTCAGAGCGCAACATGTCTGCGCATGCGCACGCGCTGCGCTCCTAGCAGAAAGCATTCCTATTCACGCACCCCGGATCCTATTCACGTTGGTTCAAAGGCACGCAAGCGCGCAGGAAGACATTGCGCATGCGCTTTGTAATTTCTTACCGCGAAGCCGGACCTGCGCGTGCGTCGCTCAAGAGCGGCGCTTTATCAACACTGCGCAACTGCGGCTCTTCTCGGTAAAACCCCGTCAGTGACGTCATTGCGCCGGAAGCCTCCCGATCGGTGTCCCTCGGTGGCGTCGATCCGCATACAAAGGGAGGCTGTGTCTACTTTCGTTCATTTAGGCCGGGCGGAGAGCTCGGGATCCGGGCATGACCCCGCTATCTCCTCGGGCCTCCGCCGGGCGGAAATGAGGCCAAGATGTCGGTGTCAGGGCTGAAGGCCGAGCTGCGGCTCCTCGAGTCCATCTTCGGAAAGGAGCACGAGAGGTTCCGGATAATCAGCTGGAGGCTGGACGAGCTGCACTGTGTGTTCATCCAAAGCACGGGGGGAGCTTTGACCATCCACTGCAATATCACGGTGTGTATACACACAGTGCACGACCTGTACATGCACACGGTGCACGACCTGTACACGCTGTATCAACAGCTGGGGGTTGGAAGGGGCACTTTAGGCCATTCCGAGGCGTGGGAACTAATCAAACTTTCTTTCCACGTAACGTATACGCTCCCTGACCAGCGTGTGCAGCACATCCGCTTGGCCAGCTGTTTTGTTTTTGCCCCGGCCTTCATATTGCCTGATACCGTCTCATTCCGTGTTGGGGTTCGCCCGTATCTGTCGTAAACAGTATGTGTATCGCTTGTATTTTTAGTTACGGTACACGAGGAATAGGCCACAGATTCCATAATTTTCCACACTTCGAGGGGATCACTGTTTTTCATATAAAAATAGACCTCTCAGGTCTGTAAAGCTAATTCTTCAATGCATCTTTTTAGGCGTCCTTGCACACCACCAATCTTTACTAGTCTATCAGGGTGTATTGTAAGTCATCTGGGGAGCTGGGAGTGATATAATTTATATTAGTAAGCTTACAACTTATTACCGATGCTCCTAACCACACAGTATTCGTTTTCTCAAGGAAACGATATCTTCCTTACATGTGAAGCAAACACGATATGCAGATAAGTTACACGTCTCTGTATGCGATAAAAAAGGTATAGGACGTAGACGCTTAAAGTGGCCCCCTTACCAACCAGTGCTTCGGTCCATGTAATGCGGATCAGTCGTATGTTTCGGTACATCCGGTAAGTTAGGCACCGGCAGTAAACTTTAGAAGCCATGGCTACCTGGGCTTTTGGACATGACAAGTTTGATACGCACCGCATCTATGTATGAATCGCAATGCCGCTCCTTATAGAGACTACATTGAGAAATTTAAATGCAATTTGCCTTTTTGTTGGCAAAGCTTAGTATGTTGGGAGTTCCTATCAGCGAATATGAAGACTATCGCTGTGCACAGTGACGTATGTAGGATTTATGTTGGTTATGTTTACACGTGTGTCCTGTGTTTATCTGTGCAGTGTAGATACAGGGTGTGCTAGGATGTTCTCTGGAAACATTTCGCTGGCTGAAATAGTTGTTTAAAACCCACTAAAGCCCTAGACAGGCGGTGCGGTATTGGGCTGTGCATTAAATACCTGCGTATAGTTAGGTTTATTTGGGGGGTTTTCCCTCCTCTGCTTCCTGTTGTCATCCACCTGATGATTCCTCCACATATAAGCTGAGTATGAAATACTTCTCAATTACACTATTGGCTATTCTAAGTTAAGCCGAACAATTTAATGATGCAAAAGTAAATTCCAGTCATTTGTAGTTATTTTTAACAGTTCAGTAGTAAATATCCCATGTAAATGTGTGTATGTGTATATATATATATATATTACACACACACACACACACACACACAATAAACCAATGAATATTATATATATAATATAATTTCCCTCCTGGGGTGGGGAGTTTGATTGTCCCTGTCCTTCTGCCATGGGGACAGCATTTCACTGTGAAGCTCTGCTTACCTGGTGACTGCCTGCTTATCATTTACAGCAGTGTTGGGTGTCTGGAAATGTCGGTTCCCAGTTCCACTATCAGTAATGATCCTGGTGGCACCCTGTCTGCAGCATGGACACAGAAGCCTGTTTGGGTGTCTGAGTCAGCAAAGGGGGAGGGCTTTAGCAGCCCTGGATAGGGTTTCACATAACATCATACAGAGTCCGGGGAGGCTGTTCTTTTAGTACAGCCTGCCTCAGGAAGAACACCTTATTGTGACCTTTAAAACCAACATTTAAGGGGCTGTTGGTGATGGCTTCTATGTACTTTATTATTGGGGATCCAGTAACTTGCGTTAAAGGGCCAGTGTAACATTTCATATGGGTGCATATCCTCTGGCATATTTATCGACCAAAGCCTCTATTTACAGTGGTGGTCCATGACAGCAGAGTTGTTGGGGTCTCCCTTGGAACCAGAAAGGCTTTATAGTCTTAGAATTAATTATCTTTTTTTTTTTTTTGCTGGTCACCCTATAATTGACAGTATGTTTAGTTATTCAATAAACCAATGAATAACAATCTGACACCAATTTTAAAGCATCTACAAGTTCACCATCCCGTCCACACCATGAGCAAGAAACCTGTTGTGTGCCAATAGGCTATACGAAGGTGCCAATACTAAGTTTGAAGGTGCATTGATTAAGAAAATCCTAGTAGTGGTCTAAATAATGTTTATAGTTCAGAGTAACCAAACTGTCTTGGAAACCCATTGTGTTCCTTTTTCCAAGATCAGATTTCATAATCAGCCCAGTTTTCTTCATCTCAATTGTTCCGGCAACCTTGGTTGTGTAGAGTATGATGTAGATTAGCCTTTTAATCCATGTGGGCTGCCCATTTGTCTTCATTATATTTGGTTGTGGATGAAGTGTTATGTTCTAGCTAGTCATATGCTTATCCCTGTGAAGTTTAGAAGGTGTTGTCTCATCGAATAAGTAATGTTTAGATAATGGCTTAATATCGTATACAGTAATGTGGTGTAGAAGAGGAGCCATAAGTCAGAACATTCAGTATTTTTGCAATGGTGAAAATGGTTCTACCAATTTACTGGCCAAAACAAATTGGAACGCGCATAATCAACTTAACAGATCCTCCTCTAGTGTTTAGTTTTAGGAGAAACCCAATATGCAAGCAAGTCTGTTTTTGCAGTATGTTTATTCTATATATACGCTTTCTCCCTCATACATGTACTCCTGACATGTAAAAATAGCCATGATTACTCTGCAACACTATAGAATGAAGCCCTGCCAACAGTTTTCCTAGTACATCTATTGGTTAGAGAATACTTTATCTTTGTGTACTTTGCAGTTTGCCCATGTCAGTGGCATGCAGTCACCAGCATGGACAGAAAACATTGGGTAGAACAAGATTTCAGACACCATTTTAAAGGAAAATCTTCAGTTTTTTGTTACATGAAACTACCAATGTTTGGAGTTTTTTTGGTTTTAATTTTGCAAAATAAAGGACTGTTTGGCCCCAGCTGGAATTTGTGAATAGGATTTTCAGTGCTGGAATGTATTGGAAGAATAATCGTGTAGATCCAGAGACCAGGAAGTTGAGGTGGCCTCTCCTAGGTATACACAAGGTGGATTTTGTTTATTTTAAATGTTATGAAGCCTTTAGTTTACTGAACTGTGAAATGTGATAGTGCTTTTTAATCCAATGTATAAGGCTATTATCGTGAACTTGTAATATTGAAATACTACAGATGAGCATTTGAAAGTGGTTCATGGGGGTTTTGCATCCTTGTCACCCCATTAGGCGAACATTAGGCAGAATTATTTATTGGCCCAGACCCATGCTTGTTAAACTGCTAGCCAAGCCATGAAGATGTATCATTCTCAGGTGATCTGGTCAAAGGGCATCAGTGCTCCACCTGCAGTGTGTTCTGGATGTGTTGGTGCACACTGTAAACTTACAAATGATCCTCCTGGAAAAGCCGTCCTGTCTGTGGCTTGCTATCATGAATAATGATTAGACATCTTATAAATATCCATTAGCCTGTGTAAAAAGCTATTTGAAAGACTACGTTGCATCCCTCTGCATCTCTTCCATATTTATTTACAAGCAGTTTTTCCAGTATACGATTATTTTCAGCACTTAAGCCATCTGGCACTTTGAAACATGTCATTTTACAACTTAGTGGCAACCTATGTAAAGGGTGTTTGCGTATTAAAAGGTACGTACGACACACGCACCATATGTGTATTCTATGATTGTTAGTAGGATCGGCATGATGATTCTTTGGTTGAATTTAATTGGCCTGCTGATCTGGCGGGTAGAGGACCTGAGAGAAATAATGCTAATTGTGCCATAGCATTTTTGTGGTGACTTCATTTCAGAAGTCATCTTGTGACACTGGCCAAAAAAAATAGCAAAGCACAAATCATAGGCAGTTAATGCAATTGTTTGTGCTACCGGTTGACGTATTGAGTCACTGAGGAAAGGCTGTTGCTCTGAAATGTTTGTGCTGTTTTTTATTTGACATCAATGATTGTCAGGATTGCGTGGCGTGTTTATTGCTGTGTTTTCGGACTCGTGGTGGTGCTTTATGTGTGCGGGACCCCAGGACAGCATGTCAATCGCGTGAGTATCACACTGTTAATTTACATATATTTAAGATTGAGAAGCCCCTGCAGTACTCCAAATACCTACTATATTTCTTGGAGTGTTCTGGGGTCACCGGTCCATCAAGAGGCTTCCTTGTTCCTGTCAAAACATACTTACGTTTTTATTTTATTTTCATACTATTTCTGAAATGGTGGCGCTGCTACTCTGGTATTCTCTGTAGTTATAGATTGTCTTGTCATTTGCTGTAAAATTGCTACTTTATGACTAACATGATGACCAGTGAGAGCTGATAAACCCATAAAGTTTTGTTGCTTCTCCTGTAATTTATGGAGAATTTCAAGATTTGTTCACGTTCCCTTTAGCTGAATAACTTCCTTTACGTAAAGAAGCTTAGGCTTTGGCACAAGTGTAATTGTAAAATTCGCTATGTCCCAGTCACCCCTTTGAAGACAAATGTGTGAAATACTTTAATATTCATTTTTGCCTGACCTTGGAGCTGCAGATGTCCTCGGGTTTCGAACATTTCCCATGAAATCGATGGGAGTCAAAATACACTCCTGCTTGCAGCAGTCTCCAAATCTGCATATATCCTGCAGGGAGATGCATGGTGGGGCAACACCACAAATATTTAAGGAGATCATTAATCCAGAAACCATTCCAGAAAATGCATAGTTAATGAAACTGACAGCCTTTCTATCTTTAGGTATATCTAGACAGCCTTTGCAAGTAGTCTTTAGAATCTGTGTTATGAAGACCCAAACCCAGTGACTCTCTCCTTCGTGAATGGCTAAGCTATGTAATGTATCCAGTGAGATGAAAATCCCCTGATGCTGACAATACATTGGAAAAGAGGCTGCTGAGTTTTGAGTTACTGCCCACGTTGCGAGCTCTGATAAAACCCACTTTTGATGAGTTATGTAGTTTGACCCAACACTAAGGTTTAGATGTTGACAAGGTATCCACAAGATCCTCCCATAATTTCAGAAAATATGTTGGAGGTAAATGTAACCCCCCCCCCCACGCTACTGGACTTCTCAAACTGCTTCTACATAACCAGGAGTCTGGACATTTTGTTTTTTTCTGTGCTATCAAATCGCATAGTTCTGAAAATGATGCGTCTAAACTGGAGAAGGCTGAAGTGTTCAAATGTAAGCAACACCATTTGAACTACCCTATAATGAGAGCATGTTAGGTGCCTATTTATGGTACCCACTGCTGATGTAGAAATTTGCTTTCCTCTTACCTGAGCAAGCAATATGAATTGAATCTCCCTCCAAAGAAGTAAATAATTTTTTTTTCTGTTTAAATGTCAATTGGTGTCCAGTGGCTTGCTCAAATTCTTATTTTGAGCCCATGGCTGGTCATGCATGGGCTTTCGTGTCTCCCAGCACCCCCATCTTTAAGGTTGGCTGCATAAATGGGTCACAGATGTGCAGAGAATTTCTATCCGCAGAGATGGGCAAGCTAACCATGGCACATCACCCTGTCTTTGAGCCAGCACAAGCCAAACATTGGGCTAAGTCTTTTTACAGCTCTAGCCAAAAGCAGAGGTTATATGTATGTAATAAGAATTGGCTTTTACATTCAGAGTCATCGCTCCCCAGATCTTCTACTCAACCCATTAAAGTGTAATATACACAGCAAGTTGCTCTTCTGGGTCTTTACACCATCCTTTGATTCACACACAATAGGTATAATTCGCTAACGTGGCAGGGGAATTGCAGTTTAACCTCATTGACTTTTGTTTTATATAATCACAGTCGGCTCCAACTCCCAGAACAGTCTTGGTGGCCGTATATGAAACTTATTTAACTGAGTGACGTATCACGAAGGGTAGCTCACTGGTTTAACTAAGATGGATTATGAATTAAGAAGGTTAAAAACAGAACTCTTGCAAACACCTTTTTTTGTGAATAAACCACATTGGGGAAGGAGGCGGGAATCAAATGTGGATTGTGTTTTAAATCATTTGAACTTAACATTTACTAGCAATCAAATATATTATAAACGGTAACTAGAAAACAGCATGTTCACTTATTCTGGTGTTTTAGGAATCGTACCCTGCTTCTGCACCAATATGGTTTGTAGAGTCAGATGACCCGAATCTAACTTCGGTTTTGGAGCGTTTGGAGGACATTAAAAAAAGCAACACATTGGTAAGTTGTCTGTGTGAATGCACGATATTGTTTTGGACGTGATAGTGGGTTTTATATGGCTCTGTGATCCTTAAACTGTTGGAAATCAGACCCTCGGTTCTGTCCTCCAGTGGCTTCTGTGTATTTCTGATGAAAAGCTTATGGTTGATTAGGGGACACAAATCCAGCTTTGACATCCTTTAATGAAATCTAAATCTAATTTGGTAATTCAAACCTGCAAGCTTTTCCATTTGCTTATTTAGTTTAGCCAATCACAATAGGCCTACTGTGTCATTTGGCCTAATGCCTTTCGTATATTAATGCTCGCTCTGTTCTGTAGCTTCTGCAGCAACTGAAGCGGCTGATCTGTGACCTGTGTAGATTGTACAACCTGCCACAACATCCTGATGTAGAAATGCTGGATCAACCTCTGCCCGCCGGACAGGTATTCTGCTTAGTGAATGCATGTCAAGTATTTATAATTGAAGTGTGATGTCAAAGGGGCTGTAACTGTGATTTTATTTTATAAAAATATTTACCCCAATCTGTCTGCATTGTTACATATTTTTAACACCAAAGGTTATTTGATTTTCAATCAAAATCTGAGTGAAGAAACACTTGTACCATAATCTAGCCCCATGACTAGGAAGTGTATGGGTCAAAAGTTAGAACGTTGTTACAAAACCTTTTGAGGAGCAGTGGTTCGTGGTACTGTGACACAAATCCCAGTTTACCCAGTGTCTGGTTGAGTTACAAACATTCAGGCGGAATAGGCCTGCTCATCCCAAGATGTTCTAGGTTCCCTTTGTAGCCCCTGGATTATTATGTTTTGCCTTCGTGTGGACAACTTGGATTTAATGGCAAGGGCTAGTCTTGAGTTTATATTGAGCAGTGCTGCCCTAAATCAGGTGCGATTCTTTGCCAAGGTTCTTCAACACCCGATCCCGTTTCTTTAAGTTTGCATTGGATAGAGGCAGTAACATTTGTCCCGCTCTTGAAGACTGCATGTATCTAGCACACTGAACAAATGAAGCAAGCCCCAAAGCTATGTTTAAATGCGTTCTCCCATACTTCTGTATGCTGCTAATACACAAAGTGAAAAATGCAACGATGAAGAAAATCAAGCAATGGTAAATTGATTTTCATACTCTGCGAGTGTGTTCAATGATCAGGGGCACGCTAGGGCCTGCAAGTAAGGGAAGTCATTTTAATTTAACATAGCATGCCTCTGGGCACTGTGGGTGTTGGTGAGCCGTGTACATGGTTGTTCAACCTGTGTGTATGTTTGTTTTGTTACACACACACACACACACACACACACACACACACACACACACACACACAACACGTATCTGTGTGAGCAGTCTGCCTACTGGCAAGTGGAAATTGGGTTACTTTGTGTTCTGTGAAGTGGAAAAGTAACACCTTTTTGAATGCATAGTGGATACCGAAATAGGCTAATTAGCCTTTTTAAAGTTAACGAGCATTCTTTTTCAAGGACAGTTATACTGTTGGTTTCATAAATGAATTGTTGAAGCGGATATCTGCTTGACTGTTCCTTTAAGGTGTCTGTGGGATGCGGTATTACGTTGCATGACCTGATCTTCAGAAGAAGGTCAGTGGCAGTAACCGGATCATTGGAGGCATTATCTCAAGCCACTGTTAACAGTTTGATTTTATTAGGACACACTGTGTCCTATTTAAGCTTCTTTGTTTGTGTTTTTGGCCTTCCGCCACATCAGGAATGTTTTTTTTCCGGAAATCTGCCCAATATCTAATTATTGGCATAATTGCTCAACTAGTCAGTTCAAGTAAAGCAGCATATATACTTAAAACTCCAAATTGCATTGAATCCATTTATTTGCAGAATGGGACTACAGAGGAAGTCACATCTGAAGAGGAGGAAGAGGAGGACATGGGTGAGGTAAGTAAGAAGAAATTGCATGGCTTCCGCAATTCTGAATAGTGCATAATTTTTGGTGCTTCAGGATACTCTGTCTCTTACGAATCTTATCATTCAAGGATTAAGCCATGTATACGCCGTGTCCATGGACTCGCTGCGATTAATAGGAAAAAATGTCAGTCTCTCGTGTACATTTCCTTTAAATGTGACACCAATGGAGGATTTTCTATTTATTTTTTTATTCCTCTAAGCTCATGGTAATGTTGAAAATCAATAATAAACTTTAGAAGGAATACTAGTGAGTGTCGGGATTCTGAGATTATCAGGAGAGGAACCTTTTGGTTGGACTGTGCATGGGTGTCTGTAATATAAATATCTTATGGCTGTAATTAGTCCCCCCCCTTGTCATGCATGTTTAGTAATGTACTGGCAGTATAACCTCATTAGAAAGGTAGAACCTGTAAAAAGCCGAAACAGTGCGGTTCTAAGTTATTTTGGTTTAGGTTATTGATGCATGCATACACGAAGTATCCCTTCTGATCTTTCAGCAAGTTGGGTTTAGTAACAGAATTGACATTGCAGAATGTAGCTGTTAACGTATACGGGTTAGATTTAGTTTTATTTGCTTGTACACTATGAACATGCCCAAGCACGTGTGGTAGACTGACATAAGAGGAGTTAAAGAAATGCTTTCTTGGTGTAAACTAAAGCTAAAAATACACCTTTCTCATTAAAATATTGCATCTAAGGATATTGAAGACTTGGATCATTATGATATGAAGGAGGAAGAGCCAGTTGATGGCAAGAAGTCGGAGGATGAAGGCATTGAAAAAGAAAACCTTGCCATCTTAGAGAAAATACGAAAGAATCAAAGACAGGATCACCTTAATGTAAGTGCAGTAAGTAATTACACGCAGCAGCTTGAGCTAAAATCCTCTAAAGACAAGTTTACCATGATAGCTTTGTAATATATATCTTTTTTTTAAATAGATTTATTAATGCCTCTTTTGGTACTTTAAAAAAAAAAGTAAAAGACCCCCTTGAAAACAATGATTACTTATGCATCAATTCTTTCTACACCTTAGTCTAGGCCAACAAAGGCTAAGCAAATTTTGGTTGCTGTATGCCATAAGGATGCTATGGCATACAGCAACCAAAATTTGCTTAGCCTTTGTTGGCCTAGACTAAGGTGTAGAAAGAATTGATGCATAAGTAATCATTGTTTTCAAGGGGGTCTTTATTATTCCTTGTATTAGGGGGATACTGTTACATTTCAGGGGTTTTGCTCTATGCACTACTCTGCTGTGATCCAGTTTTAGTGAGGCTTGGTGTTCTTGATGTGGCTAAATACCGTGTTTGCTCGATTATAAGACATGTTTTTTTAACACCAAATGCTCTGAAAATTACCCCTTGTCTTATATTCGAGGTTGTCTTCTGATCAGACCACAAATAGAGGTCTGACTAAACTACTAAGATCTAGATCCCCTGCAACGCTGCAGGGAACCTGGATCCTCCTGCCTGTGCGATGCACGCAGACAACCTCCGCTGCTGCCGGCTCTTCTGCTGGGGTTTCTATGACAGAGCGCCGGCGTCACATGACCTTCTGGTGCTCATTCATAGAAGCCCCGGTGGAAGAGCCGGCAGCAGCGGAGGTTGTCTGCACTCATCGCGCAGAACTCTACCGACTGCCCCCACTAGACGCCAAGAAATCTGAAGCATGGGGGATAAGTCGAGGGAGGGTAAGCGTTTCATATGGGGGGTATAAGGGCTTTCTGGAGGCAGAGCGGCATATAGGGGGTTAAAAGGAAGATCTGGGTGGCAGAGTGGCAAAAGGAAATAAAAACAAAAGGCTTTTTTTTTTCCAGTCAGTTTATTAAATATGAAAAATTGTTTACGTGCAATTTAATATTTACTAGTAAAACTTTTTTCTTCAGGCTTTTTTCTTTTTTTTCCTAAATTTAATATTCCAGTTTTGCGGGGTCGTCTTATAATCAAGCAAATATGGTATGTTTGTCTGTAAGAGTCAATAAATTATTGGATGTTTATTCTTTAGATTGGGATCTATTCACTAACGGAAGAATTGTAGAGGAGCCCAAATAAAATCCTCTTACATTATGATGGCCCATTACCGCTTGGCTTCTACTGTAGGAAAAACTTGGCTGGCCCAATACAGGACATGGTTAGATCAGACCCCTAGGGAAAAAAGTAGTACTTATTTTCAAGTTTTCCTACAATATATGTCCCCATATTTGTTAACGTGTATGCAAGTGTAAAAATGTACATTGAATGTGTAATAAAAACCACAGTGGGATTAGAATGCAATATTTGCCAAGAATGAGGTTCAAAATAACAAGTAAGTTATTTAATTTGTCCTCCCCATTCCTATTTTTGCTAGGGTGCTGTTTCTGGATCAGTTCAAGCTTCTGACCGTCTCATGAAAGAGCTCAGGGATATATACAGGTCACAGAGTTACAAAACAGGTGGGTATTGGTGTAACAAATCATTTTCTGTACAAACATTGGGCTGAATATTTATGCGATTAAGTAAGATTAAGTTTGTAGTATGTTATTGTAGAAAACAAAGAAGGTGGCTATGAAAAGAACACGGTTTATATTTGGGTAAAAAAAACAACTCACGTTTACAGCCCAGACAATTCTACTAAATGAGGAGACTTTCTGTACTATAAATTCATGCTACACTCCAAATACCCAGCCCCGGTCAAGCGAAGCTACTTCACCTCTGCTTATCTTCTTGTCTCCCAACCCTAAAAAAACTTCTTTGATTCCATCTTCTTGAGCTTATCTAACTGTATTATGGCTTCATGGAGATACGTTGCTTTGAATTCCCTATTCTGAAGTGTATGAATTAAGTAATGTCACTAGCTGACTTTTTACTATGTATTCCATTGACTATGTGGGATAGTTGGCCACACACTCTGGAATGCTGAGATTTTGCGTGTAATATGCCCAAGATAATGCGCTCTGCATATGTCCAGCCTAGCCGACAAGAAGAACCCAGTGTTTTGGTAAATCATATGTTAAGGATATATCTATAATCATCCTTGCTGTTATTGATATCCTATATGTTTCTCATTTGTGCTTTGCAGGCATATATTCGGTGGAGCTTGTTAATGACAGTCTGTATGAATGGCATGTCAAGCTTCTCAAGTAAGTAAATCACTTGACAGAGTCCTATTTAGTTTCAAATCCACCGTGAATTTTCTAGGTTAGATGTTTGTAGCACTGTTTTGAGAAAGCATTACATCCAAAGCTTTTTTTTTATTTTTTTTTTTTATTTTTTTTAAACTAATTCGTCAAGTCTATTACATCCAGATGGATTTTCTTCATACTTAATCTTAAATACCTTTAGGAGTCAGTGGCTGTTGGTAATTATTTTGCGGGGAATGGGTTGCCACTGTTTTCTGTGCTAACCATATGAGTTTATCGCCTTTTGTCCAGGGTTGATCCTGACAGTCCATTGCACAGTGACTTGCTTGTCTTAAAAGAGAAAGAAGGCGTAGACTGCATTTTACTTAACTTCTCCTTTAAGGTAAGGGGGTGTTGATGATGATGATGATGATGATGATGATGCTTGGATTTGGCAGTGGATGATGTAAATACTAAATGTAACAGCAATCTAGTCTCCAAAGTAGTATTTTTAATGTATTGGAATGTTGGTAAAGGTAATCTTATCCCTTCCCTGGCTGCCTCTAGTGAATCCAGGAAGCATTGGTATGTGCACGTCTCGCGCATGCTCAGTAGTACCCCTGTTGACATTGCTCAAATGCGGCATTAGAATTCCAGTAAAGAGCGTGTGCCATGTAGCCTGGTCTCCAATATGCAATTAGCGTGGAGATAGTGTTCCTGGTTTATATCTATATGTAAAAGTATATATTAGACCAGGGCTCGACAAATCCCAGGTCGCCATGGCGACAGAGAATTTTGTCCTGGCGCCTAGGTTTTGTCAGCCTCTTACATCCAGAAAAAATTGTGGATGTAAGAGGCTGAGTCACCACACGGGGGCGCTGCTGCTACTGTCTGCCCAGAAGTCTGGGCAGACAGCACAGCCACTCAGAGCCCGCCCCCGAGCCTGAGATCACTCCCACGGAGTGATCCTGTAGGCTGAAAACGCGGTTGCTGGAAAAGCAGCAATCGTGTTTTCAGCTGCCACAGGCAGCCTCAGGGAAGGGGTTTGTGTGTTGATTGGGTCCCCACACAAGTCTGGGGACCTCACCCAACACCCCCCAGCTGCCTGATCGCTCCATGGGAGCGACAGCGCAGCGTTAACCCCTTCAATGCCGCGATCGCGGCATTTAGGGGTTAATTCCCGTTTTGGGGGCTTTGCTGCTGGTGGTCTGCCTGGAAGCTCAGACAGACCAGCAACAGCAAAAACGAGCCCCCACAAGCCCTTTGATGACTCCTGTAGGTATGGAAGCCTACAGCAGTCATCAAAGAGACTCCCTCTGCAATGGCTGGTCCATAGACCAGCAATTGAGTCCCAGCTGCCAGAGGCAGCTTCAGGGACAGGGGAGAGGGTTCTTCGGTCTCCACATGAGTGTGGAGACCAGCCCCAACACCCCCCCCGCTGCCTGATCGCTCCCTGAGAGCGACAGTGCAGCGTTAACCCCTTCAATGCCGCGATCGCGGCTTTTTAGGGGTTAACTCCCGTTTTGTAAGGGGCTCTGCTGCCGGTGGTCTGCCTGGAAGCCCAGGCAGACCAGCAACAGCAAAAAAACGAGCCCCCACAAGCCCTTTGATGATTCCTGTAGGCATAGAAGCCTACAGCAGTCATCATAGACTCCCCCCTGCAGTGGCTGGTCTATAGACCAGCAATTGCTTCCCAGCTGCCAGAGGCAGCTTCAGGGACAGGGTGAGAGGGTTCTTTGGTCTGCCATGAGTGTGGAGACCAGCCCCAACACCCCCCCCCGCTGCCTGATCAGTGCCTGACAGTGCAGCGTTAACCCCTTCAATGCCACAATTGTGTATGACACATTCGTGGCATTGCAGGGGTTAACATTTGTCCCCACAAGCTTTTGGGGACTAAATATCTGTCAATGCTGTGCTCCAATGGAACATCAGCATCGAAAGAGTTAAAAAAATGAAAAAAATGTATTTAAAAAAAAAAAAAAAAAAACAGCACTGACCTGAAAGTCCAGGGTGCTTCCAGGTCAAACGCTGTGAGTTTAGTAAGTGGGCTGATGATGATCAGATCACTCCTGACCAACTGTTAGTTTAAAAAAAATCCTGGCTCCTAACTTTTTTACCTGGCGCCTAGACTCACAACAAATTTGTCAAGCCCTGTATTAGACTGAATTAGTTTATCTAAAACGTCTCTACAGGGCTGCCTAGAGTTGCACACGAGTGGATAGATGCATTAAGCCAGCAGTAAATGGGGCTTAATGGAAAATGCTTATTGTTGCCTGATAACTTTTAGTTGTGTAGCCAGTATATTCAGAACTGTTGTATAAACATTAAATGTAATATTTTTTTTCACCTGTAGGATAACTTTCCGTTTGATCCTCCATTTGTGAGAGTTGTATCCCCTGTACTCTCAGGAGGGTGAGTAATCGGCAAACTCTCTAATTTAGAATAAAGATGGATTTCCATCTTACTTTCATATGTGGCTATATATAGCTAGTCACTTTATCATTCACCTACCCATGATTCTCCTACCTACAGTACCAAACATCCTTACGCAAGTCATGTATTCTCAAAAACCAGCAAAATGCTCCAGAACTAGCATACCGTACACGGCTTTTCTAAAATACGCTCAAGCTAGTACTGTCCCTTAGACCTTTAGAAATGGCTCGTACGATATCTGTTGAACGGCGGGGAGGGGGAAGCACATACGTACAAATGAAGGACTACTAGTTAGTTAAACTTGACGTAGGTTGTATGAAGTTTAACTAAGTTATTCTGAGGTGATGAACAGAGGAGCATGTGTCGGTTACCGTTTGTTTCAGAACTGCATCTGTGCTTTGCTGGCTTTAAAATGAGCGCCAAACACTGGGCTTTGCAAGCAGTTTTCTCTCCAGCCCTGCGAGAGAAAAAAAGCGATCGTGGTTTGTGAAAACCCCGCAGGATCTGTTACACCCTTGTTGTTTTGGGGCACAGGATGTAGTATGTCTTAAATAAATATCAGCTTCAGGTCCGTCTTTGTTCTTGAGTTGCTCGAATAACGGTACAATCTTCCTTTTCTTAAGATATGTCCTGGGAGGAGGTGCTCTATGCATGGAGCTTCTTACTAAACAGGTATAGTTGTTTAAAATTAGTTTTGTTTTTTTTTCCAGTATTCATTTGTGCCACTACCAGCCTCTGGGCATAAAATCATCTACAGAACCTATTCCATCTACTAGGTGTTGCATTGGTTTTAGCTTTACTATGTTGGGTATCAGCTTTTTCTTTATGTCCTGTTGTAGGGCTGGAGCAGTGCCTATTCAATAGAATCTGTTATCATGCAGATCAATGCTACCCTGGTAAAAGGGAAAGCACGTGTGCAGTTTGGAGCCAACAAGGTAAAGGTGATTGCCTTCAATGTCTTGCGTTTTTTATTTTTCATACAAAAGGATTAAGTTGCATGTATGCAATTGTACAATATATAATATATGTTGTTCTTTTTCAGAATCAGTACAACCTTGCACGAGCACAGCAATCATACAAATCACTAGTCCAGATTCATGAGAAAAATGGTATGGCTTATTCATTGAGTAAAAGAAACATGCATCTGTATAAATGTGTTAAGGAGCCAGTCGGCACTCAAATGGTATTGGCTATTGATTATCTACTATGTGGGAGAAGGTTTAGTGAGGTGCAACAAGGATAGCTAGGAATTGGTTATATGCTTGTTATGTATTACTGTAATCCCAACTGCATTAGACTTCTTGTGTTTGGTTTGCGTGTGTAAATGTCTCTATAGTCAAAGTTGATACGTTTGGTTTTTTTTTTCTTTACCCTGCGTATAGGATGTAAAGTTGCATATGTTTTTAGGACCCTGTGGTTCTCTTCTTCAGATGAAACTGCAACCTAAAGAGTGAGAACTGAATGCATGTAACATAAATAAAAAAGAGGTTGCGCTATGGGGGATTAACATAAAGTAATACATAAGCCTGAAGAAGAGACCTGAGTTATCACTTGGTTACCTTTACATCTTTTCCAAGTTGACCCAGTAAAAGTGATCAGCTTCACTCTTGACTTGGTTCTCCTTGGCGGATACAGCAATGTGTATTTTATTACCTCTTTAGATATAGAAACACATTATAGACTTGTTTTTGTGTGTAAAAAAAATTAGAAATATTGGTGTGTGTATTCAGACCCCTTATTACTGAATTGCATATTGAAATGTCATTCTCTATGGGTTTTTATCATTGAAACACAATTATTGAGATCATATTTCTACTGAGATTTGGTAGAGCCACCAATTTCTGCTAGAACAGCTTTACATCTTCTGGAGTATGCATGTACCGGCTTTGCTGTATTTATTTCTGGCCCTTACTACTTGGCAGCTTTGCGATTTGCACTGTGGATTCTCAGAGCTTGAGATTGGTAGTTTGGGTCACTGCAGCGGCATCTATGGCTTCTCAAGAGCTCCTGAATGATGTGACGCAGCTTCCACCTGATAACTGGTCCGCCCGTGCTTACTGGGATATCCTATGTAGATGTAGATTAACTGGCTGCTTCTTATCTGTTACATGACTTTTGTAGAATGTTATTTGGCCTGTGTTTTCCTCCAGATAAATAGCCTGACTAGGAGCCTTAAGAGCCAGGGATTTCTGCGAGCCACTCTGATCTTTGTTTTTACAGTATTGTACAGAATGATATCTTAACGTAGCGTTTTGTAGTTCTGGTATAATGGATCGTTAATGGGTCTGATTAGTTGCAGGGCTGCATATATGTTCTCACATGAAAACATTTCTGTTTAACCTGAATTTTGTTTCTCTTTTAGGCTGGTACACTCCTCCTAAAGAAGATGGCTAATTTGAACACTTTGGACCAAGATTTAAACAAATTTTCTATTTCTCCCAAAACAGATCCACCGTTGCCCTTTTGGTCCTCTGTACAGCATATGTTAGCTTAATAGAAAAATAACTATAGGAACTGAGACCTGTATATTAGACCACGTGTGCTTCTCTTAAAACGAGAGCCAGCTGCCTTTATTGATAAGAAGCCACTCCAAATATTTTAATGTCCTATTTAAATCGGGCAGTATAGCTTAGTTACATCCATTCCACTTTTATTAGACTATTGTAAATTGCTTTCACTCTGTGTTTTTTTGTCATTTTGCAGTATTTGTTCTGCATTTTTTTTTCTTTTTGCTTTGTATAGGTTCATTTAAAAAGCCAAACAAGAGTTTGATACTGTTTAATAACATTATGATTGCAGTTTTAAAAAAAATGGTTAGTAGGGGACTTAAAATCTCAAAGTAAAAATGTAAAAAAAAATATATAAAAATTAAAAAAAAAGAAAAATATAAACCTTTTTGTAGCATTGCCAAATTTGATGTGTGAAACGAGATTGCATAGCTTATCAAGTCATAAAGTGGCTCAGGCAGTTTTAAGATATCTTTGGTTTTGAAGATTTAATCTTTTTTTTTTTTTTTTTTGTTCAAAGGTTGTTCAGTGGCCAGGAAAGATTTTTGTTAAAACTTGACTCGGTCCAATGATCTATATCTGCAAGTAGATTTTTTAAACTTTATTTTTTCCTTCCTAGAAGGCAGCAAATGGATGGTGGCAGTTGCCAGACTTAGTCCTCGGTTGCTCTTCCCACCGATTTATAAAAATGCCTTTTTTTTTTTTTTTTTTTTTTTTTTCTCCTCCTCTCGGTGATAAATATTGTAAGGAAACTATGTGACCCTTAATACAGTATACTGATGCCTGTGCACATGTTTCTAAAGATGTGAATCATCCAGTCTGATCTCTACTATAGACTGGTTATTTCGTTGTGGTTATTTTGTGGGGCTGGACAGTTTTCATATTTTCAGTCTTTTTTTTTTTTTTTCTCTCCCCTCTTTCTCTCTCCTCTTTGTTGGATCTTTTGGTTCGAACCCAAGGAGATCATTGTTTTTGATGCTTGAAGGAATTTAATATAAAAAAAAAAACATTTTCTTAGTGTTGCTTTTTAATAACGGGTTGTTGCAATTGTTCTATGAACTAATTAGAATGAACTGGCGAAATAAGAATTCAGATAAAGAATTCAGTTGTATGTACAAATTTCAATAAAGACAAGTCATTCTGACATTTAGCTTGTTGGATGAGTTAGAAAGCCAGAGGTTTCTAAGCACAACAAAAAATAAGTTGCAGAGAGATTTAAGCAATCACAGCTTTTCCAAGCCACCACTTCGTATACGATAAACACAGTGAGGTCTACCTTTCTCCTGTATGTTCAGACCTTTCTAAGTGGTTTTAAATGCCTCTGAATCCTTTTGAACTACAAAATAGGAGGAAGATGAAATCATGGTGTTTTGGAGTTTTTTTCTGTTGCAACTGAATTCATAAATCTTGTGCACACCTGGTTTTGGCAGTCAATTTTTTTTTAAATAAAACCTTGCCAAACTTGAGTTGATCTGAAGAAAACAAAATGTCTGTTCCTCCTGTTATGTAATTCTTAACCCTCCTAAGATCAGGGGTGAGAATTGTCTTGCTTTGCAATTTGGTGCAAAGTACAGTTGTCTGACAAAAGAGTAAGTTGATACCTTTTTTTTTTTATGCTTGTGGGTTTAAAGGATTTTGGTTTTTTTTTTGTTTAGATTTTTCTAGTTTTTTGATGCAACACTCCACTTCGCCTTCATTACTTTCAAATATCCAAAAATTGCCACGTGGATTAGGAATGACGCTAAATAGTTTCCTATAGAAATTTAAACCAGTTTGTCTATATGAATACATGCAGACACGTACTAATCGTTCTGTGACATATATGGAAAGCGCGGAGTCTTTACCGGTAGAAGTCATCTGAAATAAAGAAATCCTCACACCAAAATGTGGTAAATTGAATGATATGCAACACTCAACGGAACTATACAAATGGAGCATGAACGTTACGGGATGTGCCATCACTATTCAGCCAAAGTAAAGCGTTCCTGGTTAAGGACTGCAGTACTGATTGTCAGAAGGTCAGACCTTTATGGCTGTGTGAGGAGGTGCAGTTGACTGCAATTGGTAGGGATAGTCATTAATTGATGTCCTGTGCTATCCCCACAAGTGTGCATTCATTCTGGCCTGAATCGAGAGCTAGCCACATTACTGATTCTCCCTGGATTCTGGATAACTTCAGTCGTGAAGTTTTTTTTTTTTCCCCTTGGCTACTGTTCATGTTTTGGTCATTTTCATTATCTGTAAATATTAAACTGGCAAGGTGTGTCGCTGTCCGATTGTAACATGTATCTTTGTATTTCTAAGCCCTCTACATCAAGTACGTGTTTCTTTTTTTGTTTTTTTTTTCCTTTCTATTTTGGCAGTGATTGGGGGGACATTCCCAAAACATCAAATATATGCAATTTATGCTCTTGGATGTCTGAATTCTGCCTCCATTTTGTTTTTGTTTTGTCATAAGTTGACTTGTACATATGTTGGTGTGGGCCCCTAGACATCAGTCCATTAGAGTCTTGCCGCAAGGGCATAACCGAAAACAACCTGGCAAATCTTTTCTTTGGGGGATGGTAAAAGTTTGCTAATCTGGCATGCTTTTTGTTTTCCTTTTTTTCTTTTCATTGCAGAACTTATTTGGCAATGTACAGTAATCTGTAAACTTGCATCAAGTTTATGATTAAAGAACCATTTTAATGAATACTCTATTGATTCTGAGTTATCAATCTCCTCTCTTCCTGATGTAGATATTTTCTCCATATTCAATAAACAAGCTTTTAGGCACTATTTTATGGAAGGTGTTTGCTGACCCATTACATGCTTTTCTTAACACCCTTCATGTGCTGATGTAATGATTTAGAGTACATAAAAAGTGGACAGGAGGTTGTTTTCGACTGGGTACATTTTACACCATACAGAACCGTGCATGCGTTTAAGTTTTATTTTATTCCTACCCTGTCTAAATACTTGGTGACCAACTGAAGGTTGTTGCTGCCATAGCTCTGTGAAATCTGGTTGCCCAGGCTGCCTTGTGTTTTTCTGTGCAGGGACCTTGTTCTTGATCTCACCACCCCTTTTCCATGTGATGAGGGGACAACAGGTGCTTCTTGTGACTCTTCAGGAGCTGGATATATCCATGAGTGTTTAATCAAACCAACACACCCTACTTCTGTTGTCTAGGGTGCTTAGTTTGACACTTTTCAATGGATAAACAACATATCAACACTGAAAGGGAAAAACTATTTTTGACATCTCTTGGACTCTTCACCTGCTCATCTACTACAAAGACTTGCAGATGTGCAATGAGCCGACCAAGCATAGGATGTGTTGCCAAGAAGGGAAACATTGTGTGGTCTTCTACCTTGTGTGTTGGCCTTTTGCGATGAAAGGAGGAGCAGGAGATGAACGTGGCCGTCGTGTTGATGTACCTTTTAGGGAATAAATACCTTTTTGAGGTGCCTGCTTGGTACTTCTGGATACCAATTTGCTCAACAGTGACTGCAAATAATGATCACAAGTGCTCGGTATCAGACTTCCATGTACGTTGAAAACAATTGAGGATTCAATTTTAAAGATGCATTTAATCCACTTCATTAAGGGTTACTGGATTGTTGTATTGGCCTTAATAAAAAAATTGCATTACACAATAGAAAAATATATATACACAAGCAAACATGGTTTAGAACACATGCATGTGTCTCTTTATAATTATCTAATAATCATTAAACCACTAAGTGACAGCTGGGGGGGGGGGCATATGACACTGCCCTAAATCAATGCTGTCCTGAAGGAGGAGAAAATCAAACTCCTTGGGTCTAAGGAAGTAATACATTTTAGTATCCGGCAGCATAATAGGTACATTAGGAATTGGTCCTAAATCTTAGCTTGGTCTGCAGATTATCTCTAGTAAGTCTCTTTTGAGATCACTGTCAGCCTTTCCTGAGAGTTTAGGTATTTGCTGGGTATTGAATATAATGGTGTTCTGCAATAATAAAAAGTCAAGATAAGCTATGATGGTACACATGTTGAAAGGGTCTACAAGTAACCCCTGGGCATATTGATGTAGCGCTGCTACTGCAAAGTTTATCCCATCAAAGAACAGTCAAGACATGATGGAGATAAAAGTGTTCTTAAGTAAGAACAGAGGCTTTTCACACCATATGGTTCAAAGTTAATACAAACTAGGATTTTAAATTGGCTATGTAGACAACATGGCCAATGAATAGGAGATGATTCGGCATACCTGTGCGGTGCAGAAAATATGGCCCCCAAGTGAAGCGCTTAAATTCACCGTTTATGGTTTATGTTCCTAAGACTATGGTCACAAGCCACCAGCGAGAGCAGTGTCTATTCCATGTTCTTCTTCTGTGTGGTCCATGAAGGGAGTCCCTGCCCTCTGATTTATTCTTTGGGGCATCATCACACAGCCTGTCCTAAAGGGACACTCCACCTATCACGCACATGTACCCGGTTAAATGCCAGCCAGGAGATGTATGTGCCCTGTGTGCGATATACTACCCTCCAGTCGAGCTGGATGGACGCTGCAGTCGGGGGTCTGTTCCACTGTGTGCATTTGTGGAGAGAGAGCCCATTTGTTTCAATGGTGGCACTTTCCTGATATTCATTGTCTGCTTCAAGCAAGCAAAAATCGCTTGGAGGAGGAGGAGGGCTGCTGCCGCCACTTCTGTGTCAGGTATATTTTTAGGTTTTGAATAATGCATATTAAAGTACACAGTTTAATATAGATTCTTCAATAGTGAGGGGATCAGGAACATTTTAACATTTGTTATGCCAACCCCCAGGACACCCTTTCCCCAGATGAATGTATGCACTCGTCCCATTATACTTTATTGTACATTTTTTCTTCTTCCCAATGCTTGAGTAAGTTTACTCTTGCCCAGAGCTTGAAACCACTGGTAATGCACTGGGGAGCTGGGTCCCTGAAGACTCAGCTCTTTGGTGGGGGATACGGGTTGAGCTTTTGGTTCCCTCATTACCCTGGAAGACTTCATTGGTCCCCCTGATCGGTGGAGGGGGCCCATGAAGACCTGGCCTTTCCCTAGTTTTACCAGGGAGGGAAGGACCCTGAAAAAGAAAATAGGGGACCAGGTGTTGTCTATAGCATACTTACTTTTTTCTGGACATAGCAAGCTGTCGTCATTGTAGACACACAGCAACCCGTTGACTAACCTCAGCCCCGCTAGGCACACATTAGTTCTGCATATTAATGGCGAGCACAGGTACAGGGGTTCGCCTAAGACATGCTATGAGGATGTGCATTTTTGGTGTCTGAATTCCTGTGACGATGTAAAATTAAATCCCCGGCGCCTATACTATCCCGTTACAAAAGAAAACAATTTTATTTCTTACTTTCCGAGGCACGCAAAACATTTTTGCCCACACCAAACATGGCGGCTGCGCTTCTAGCTCTTACAAGCTACGCCGTTACTATCGCATCGGGGGTAGCAATTGTAGGCGCCCAGCAGCTTCCGGCGGAAAAGGAAGTCGCTACCCTGAGAATGGCTGGATCAGGTTCGGGGTTGTTGGATCAAGTGCCAGACAGCAATGAGCTTCGAGTACAGAGCTCTCTGGATATCCAGGGGCATCTTGTCCTCAGTAACCTGGCAGAGGTGGTGGAGAGAGTGCTCAGCTTCCTGCCCGTCAAATCCCTTCTAAGAGCAGCATGGTATGTTTACACTCAAAAAGATACACACAAAAGATATGCGTCATCTAGTCCTTCATACAAGCTTACAGGGATACCTTTGACGTTTAATAGGTCTAATTTGTTATGGTAAAGGAGTAGTCTGTCTACTCTAGTCAGTAGCTTACCAGTTAAACTGCCATAGGTCATCGTCTAATAAGGTCTGGATAACTTCCTTTCTATCAAGTAAGCTGACATCCAAAATGATACATGTGTATTGTCTAATGTGGTATTATAGCACAATTTATTGCAAATATAACGTTTTATATTCTTTAGAACAAGACACAATTTAAATGCAGTTGCCCAAACTCACAGAAATAAGATATTTTTTTAGTACCCTAACAATTTATTGTTGTTGGAGAAATTGAATAAACGCATTAAATCTGAGATGCAGAGAGCAGTCAATGGCTGTGTTTTAAGATAGGGCATCGGCTGACTGAGCCTACTTTTTAATTGGATCTATTGCTCATCCTTCTCAGGAGAAAAAATACCTCAGTATTTAATTAGTAAAACGAAACAAAAACTTCTTGTGCTTTTAAGGAAATATTTTTGTGACCTCCTTTAGAACATAAGATAGTAGCCGGCACTTATCACCTAAGTGTGTGTGTGTATCTGTATGTATGTATATATAATATAAATATATATATATATATATGTTGCACGCACACACAGATATTTGTCAACCAAGTTATTGTCTGCTGGCATGCCGCCTGTTTCACTCAGGCTGTGACTCGAGTTTGCTTGTCATAGTGTCTGTCGACTATGGAGGGACTGCGCCCGACGCAAGCTAAAGGCAAGGCAAAGAATAACGTGGATGTCATGTTCTCAATTTTTCGATCAAGCACTGCCTGTAGCTCACTCACTGGTCAAGGTGGTTAAAGATCACCTAGAGGTAAGTTAAGTTTTCCGGTTAGGTGAACTTTATTCAATATTATTCAAATAATTCTACTCTGATAGTTGTTAATGCCTTACTCGGCAGGTTCAGTTGCAGTTCAGCAGCAGCTTTGTGCAAATTTATGAATTACAGCCTTAAATTATTGGTCCGAGTGTGATCACAGGTTTAGCTGGTTTTCCCCTATGGGACTTGCCTGTGCAAATGTCTTGGCAAATATCCAAGCAGTCGCTGAATTACATCATCAGCTAAAGAAATGGGTTACAGGTCATTATCAGTGATCCAAATTCAGCGGCTGGGCCACAGGTTTTCTTCTACTTCTGTCTACTTCATGTTGTAGAGTAAAATCTGCATATGTGTGATTTCAGTATATATATTTTTTTTTTCCTACAGGAACTATACGTACTACCAGAGACCTTGTTTTATGTCACTGACTACCACACAATAAATTGGCACAGTGGACTGAAGAGAGGTAAGATAACACCACAGGAGTTTTATGGCATTTAACACGTTGACAAACTCACTGAATCGTTCATTCATGCTGCCAAGCAAGGCTGTCTGTGTCAAAAATGTAATTGGCAACATCCTGGCAATGAGACAGTTTAGCTGGGCATCTGTCTGACATTGGGCTGGCATATGTTTATGGAGTAATAAAACAGACATACAGTACTGTGCGACAGTTTAAGGCAGGTGTGAAAAAGCGCTGACAGGTATGTAAGGGCCACTTTTGTGTTTGGTCATGCAAAGGCCACGTTTTTTTTCGTTATCTTTTCATGTGACAACACTGAAGAAATGTCACTCTACTACAGTAGTGAGTGTACAGCCTGTAAAGTGTAAATTTATGTCCCCTCAAAATAACTCAGCACACAGCCATTAATGTCTAAACCTTGGCAACAAAAGTGAGTACTACCATAGTGTCAATAAAAAAAAAAAAAAAGAAAGAAATGAGTATTTCAATATAAAATACCTTTTTATTGGACTAATATGCCATTTTAAGGACACGCTTTGAAGAGTGTAAACCTATTTTTTTAAATGTATTTTGAATTTGAAATTGGACAGTGAACAAGTGATGCAGATTTATCTCTCATAGAGCAATTGATTTGAGTGAGTAAGGGAAGCTTGTTTGTCACTAGCCGCCTCTGCCTCTTACAGGTGACAGGCCCTGCTCATACTTCCTAGATGAGAAACATCTTAAATGATTCTGCCTAGGCCTGATTTTTTATTAGATAAGCAACAACTTTTCCTCAATGCAATTCTTAGAGTTGAAGTGCTGGTCTCATTAGAATGCTTTGTATGGGATTTAGGAAAGGTTTCATTACCTGTTGATTGTGATGTTTCATATAATGTAAACAAAGTAGTATTTTGTGTGTGTATAATATATATCTATCTCTATATATCGTGTGTGTATATATTCTGTAAATCTATTTATTGCTTCAGAATGAGTCCCCAGGTGAATAAAATTCCACATTGCTTTATTTTGTATCGTAGCCAGGAAGAAAACCGGACTGGACGTTTCAAGTGCGTTGGAGGCTTATTTACCCGACGAGTGCCAGATACTAGGCCTTGCTACCCCGGGGGTTGTAGGTAATATACTTGTAAAGAACAGCAGAAAAATAAAGAGTAAATATTTTGGCTTTGATGCGAGAATCTAAAAAAACAATTGTCATAGTTGAAATAGAACTGTAATAAAATGATATAGCCTATTGCTGAACATCTGTAAATAGCCAATATAAAGTACTTATATTTGGCGTATGGTAAAACGAATGTTGGAATAATGTCTGGAAATAACATTTAAACACAAGCAATATATTCTTTGCTTCAATATGCAGACATTGCTAAAAGTGCATAATATATTTACTTATTGATCATAATCCAGGTTCCAGTATATAGTTCCCATGGTATAACCATAAAACACACACTGTACGCCTATCTATGCAAGTCATTCATTGATCTGATTTTTAGTAATTTCTTTCAGTTACTCCAATGGGATCTCTTACAAGCTGCCCTCTAGAAGTGGAGCATGGTGAAGCTGGCTTTGCACTTGTCTTTCCAAAAATGAACGGTGTAAAAATCGAGAAATTCCAGTTTTCTAAGGACCCCAAAAGTAGAATGTTTGATGAAAGTCAGCTCCATGAAGCTGGTAAGCTAAAACTGATGGGAGATGTCGTGTTCACACCGAAAACTAATATTGCTGTATTTATCCCCGGAGAAGCTAAAGGGGATTACAGATGTCTTTAGACATGATTTGCAGTCATTTTTAAAATTGTGTTGAGCATGTTCTGTTTATAGTTGTTGGATTTTTTTTTGCCCCGTTATTTTAATGACATATGGCAGTGTGACAGATTGGAGGAGTTATAGAAAGAGATTATACAAGAAGGCAGATAAGAGACAAGCCATGCAGAAAAAGACAGTGCAGTAGAGGGTTTTTATATAAATACATATTCTACAAGACAAGCAAAGTGGAATTAAATACAGTAGTAAAGCGTGATAGAGGGAGCTTCTAGTAGAAACAAAGGAAAAAAGGAGACACCGTAAGCTTATAAACGTCTCAGAAAACCCCCCCATTGTTTTTCTTTTCTTTTTAGAATGATTGGCTAACCCTGGTGATTAAGCAGTCTGTGAATTCTGATTTACAGGCCTTAAAAACAATCCTGATCTGAGAGTGGTCCTGATCTTTGCGTACAACACATGGAGACAAGGAGACACTCGCTTTGTTCAGCAAGTGGTAAACACACTAAATGAGAAAAGCATCATCATTGCTGGAGGGCAAGTTGAGCACCTGGCCACGTATGGTCCGCAGATGTACGTCTCTTCATTGTTATCGTTTGTTGTATGTTACACCATTGTTTACATTAGCTGCATGAAACCAATCTTGCAATACAATGTGAAACAACTGTGTCTACATTATCTTTAGAATGTATGCACCCGCTGTGTTTTTTTTACACAGGCTGCTGGTATTGTATGCACTGCCTTTGTTTTGTAGCAAAAGCTGCAAATTAAAATATGCATCAACAAGCAATCATTCCATTATAAACTAAAATACAAAGATGTGGTAGTTGCGGTTCTTGGGTGCCTGAATGTAAAGGAACATCACTGGGTAGCCAATGCTCAATTGACAATCCAGATAATAACATATACGCTGAACACCAAATGCTACTAGGTACATTAGTGTCACCATATTTTCTTTATACAACATATGCAAAAGTCTTTTGGCAAAGAGCCCCTTTCTTAAAGCACCTGCCCGATGTTTGCAACTGAAACTTGCCCTTTAAAATGCATGGATTAACTGATAAGATTTGGTCTTTTATGTAACCTCAACTGACCTTTAACTCGCGCCTTCGCGACCACACAATTCTGATGCTTAGTTCTTAGCTTAGTTAATCGTTCTGTGATGTAAACCCAGCAGTTGATATTAGTGTTAACATTTGTTTGCAGCTGTCATCTTTAGAGCTGTTGACATAAGTATATAGTATTAAAGTTACCGCATGCTGCCAGGTGATCTATTGTGAGATCATCTGGTTGGGGGGGGGTGCAAATCTTGATCAGTGACTGCGATATCATAGAGTTCCCCTCAACTGTATTATTAAAAAAAATATATATCAAAAGTACAACAATTGGCTGGCCTTCCATGAGGAAAAACATATTCCACCCCAGCACTCAGAAGGTCAAACCTACCTATAGTGTACACTTTTTGCCAATATGTATAATTACATAAGAGAGAATTTAGTTTAAAAAAAAAAGTTGAAATCTTAGGGAAGCAGCATATGAATTTCTTGTACTGAAATGAAATCCCTTTTCCTTATGCAAATAAAAGCTACCCCATCACGTTTTAATTGTACTTTACCCGACAGGAAGTCTCCGGGAGCCTCCTACATTGGCGTTGTTGGATTGACTTTCAGTGGACCGCAGATACAGGCAGCTTCGGTGGTACTAGATGACGACGTTGAGAACAAAAAGAGTGCAGACTCTGTCATCCAGCGTCTCAAAGCTGCTAACATCCCAGAAGACAACAGCGTGGGGTTCATGTTTGCTTGCGTTGCACGAGGCGTACAGTACTATGGGGAGAATAATGTGGAGGCAAACTTGTTCCGCAAACACTTTCCTAATGTGCCTTTATTTGGGTTTTTTGGGAATGGAGAGATTGGTTGCGACCGAGTAGTTAGTGGAAAATTTACTCTAAGGGAATGTAATTGTGAGAAGGATGATCTCTTGCATGGATACACCACTGTGATCACTATCATTCATTTTGGCAAGTAGTGCTAAGTCCATAAAACATGTAGTGTGTGAAAAAGTTAAGTGACCATCCTGGTATATCGCTGATATTCCTCATAGATGTTTGGGGTTCAATATGTAACCATGGCTTTACTCAAGTCTTGTTAGCTATTCTAGATCCTGCTGCTTCAAATTCAAAATCAGTTCCATGAGCATTCCTATTAAATGCAGCTTTGTTTAATGTCTTGCCTTTAATGCTTTAAGCCAATTATCGCGTAATATGAAATAAATGTGTGGTTCAGACATGAAAATCACCTCATGAACAGTTATGCATATTTCATGTTCATAAGCAGCAGGGAGATAACTCTTTTAGTACAGGTGTTAAATACAGTTGGTTGTCGGGTACCATGTCTCAATGGTGCACATCACGTTCATTCCGTTTCCAAAGCTTAATAGTGAATTCTCTTTGAGTATTCTAAAAATAAATATCCATACAAATGTGAAAACCACTTAAATGGAAATGGTGCTCTCTAGACATTTAAATATACAAAACTTTTTGTTATCAAAAAAAACTTTTTAATAATTTGACACCTTATAAGCTCATCCAAAAGTCCAAGGAGTGCCATATCATTTAGTGCTTATCTGCTTTCCACATTTTCTGTAGACGTATGTTTAAATCTTGTTTGCAGGATCCGATCAGCTAGGTAAACAGTTGCGCTGTCACTGACTTCAACTGATTGCAAAAACATCACAACCACGCTTCCTACACGCAGTAGGGTTTGTCTATTTAGCAACAGCCTCTGAATGCTTTAATGATTGAGATTACATATGGAGACAGTTTGTTTTTAATGTTGATCTGCGCTACTTTGCCCAATAAGCAGCACTTGTCTCTGCTCCTTGTTCTGCCATCTAGTTTTTTTTATTGTGAAAGCAAACAAAACTGCTCAGTTAGGACTTTCACACTTCAAATGGTTAAATCCAATCTAAAAGGAGGTGCACATGACTTAAAATAATGATAGAACCTTGTCTGCATATGATAGGGTTTAACGTTTTTTTGTTTGTACATAATGCTTTATATTTTAGAATATGTTATGTTTTACTGTCTTTAGAGTTCCCTAATGCTGCTGTTTCAAAATGAATGTAATCAGGACTTTTCCATTAAAGGGTTATTACATCAGCTTCACTCCACTGTGTAACTACTTACCAATGCACATTTTACTTTGGTTGTCTGATGGGTGTTGGGCACATTTGTGTGTGTGTGTGTGTGTGTGTATATATATATATATATATATATATATATATATATATATATATAAATGCTGTGCATATGTTTTTAAAAAAAAAAAAAAAAAAAAATGCCCAGAATTGTACCCTATGAGTTTGTCATTATTTTGGGAAGTTACTGTTTGAATTAGCATTGGTAAAACAAACAAAAAAAGTTTACAGCTTGCTAAGTCTCATTAGGGGCAGTATAGCAGCAATCTAATTCAAATTACCCCGTCATCCCAGGGCATTTTGCTGGATTTTTTTTTTCTCATCTCTGGAAAGCAAAGCAGGTAGCGGGATAGAGGAATGTACAAGGGCTTGCTTTACTTTGGACTGATGAAAAAAATCCCAGAGTTCCTCTTTGGTTTTGATGGTATTTTCTTAAAGCTTATTTAGGAGTAAAGTTTATTTAGCCCTTTTTTTTTTTTTTACACTTTTTATGGAATGTGGCTCTTAGTCTCCAGTGTTTATGACAAAATAAAAATCTTGCTTTCTCAAACAAAGGATCTGTTGCCAATGCCATGATAAACATCACTACAATGTACTCTGTATCAAGAGCTCCTGCTGGAGATCTCAACTGAGTGTTTAGACACAGCTGGCGTTCTTAACTGACAGGTATTTAGGTAAGAATCTGTTATTTCCCTTATGTTTTCATTAGGGCTGCAACTAACGATTATTTTAATAATCGATTAGTTGGCCGATTATTTTTTCGATTAATCGATTTATCGGATAAAAAAATATTTAATAATTTAATGAAATGCCCTGCACCCACCCACACTCTGCCCCATCAGTTTCCCCACCCGGCAATCATATATATCCTCTCTCTCTCTCTCTCTCTCTCTCTCTCTCTCTCTCTCTCTCTCTCTCTCTCTCTCTCTCTCTCTCTCTCTCTCTCTCTCTCTCTCTCCTCTCTCTCTCTCTCTCTCTCTCTCTCTCTCTCTCTCTCTCTCTCTCTCTCTCTCTCTCTCTCTCTCTCTCTCTCGTTCCACTTCCACAACGTTCAACCGCAAAACTTTATTCAAATCTTCATCGTTCACGCGCGTCACATCCGTCATTACGTTACTTCAAGCAGACGGACACTACAGAGCTCTGCAGCAGAAACGGGGGAAGGCTGGCGGAGGTAAGTGAAAGGAGCCGAGCGCTCCAACGACGAATCCATCACTCGATTAATCGATAACGGAAATCGTCGACAACGATTCCCGTTATCGATTTTATCGATTCGTTGTTTCAGGTCTAGTTTTCATCCTTGCTAAACAGTCAATGTGCCTCTCACCCCATTCACTCAGTTTACTTACTCATGTACTTCAATAATCACACCAGACTAGTTCTATTTACTTCAATTTATTAACATGCCATAAACTGATCAAAGCAGAGTGTAATGCATATGTAACATAATATATAGATTTCAGGAGAGCATTTAACAATCCATATACAAAAACCATACCCTCAGCACAGTGACTAGGCTCTAAAGTATAGGTATACCTTATATAATGTATTGATGCACTTTTTCTCTGTGTTACAGAGCAGAATATTCACCACCACAGGATGCCTTGTTAAAGTCCAATGAAATATTCGTAAGTGACACGAAAATCATATGAACATAATATAAATGAGACCTCTCATTTATATTATGTTTATATATTTGTTGCCAACTTTATTAGGGTAAGAAGCACAGACAGTTTTTGTTTTTTGTATACATTGTACAGCCAATACACTGTTTCTTGCAGCATGCTTACACCTGTTTGGTAGGCCTCGTATTACACGTTTATATTATTTGAGCCTGTGACTAGCTTAGCGCACTGACATTTCTTCTTTTCCCTGTTGACACGAAAATCATGTTGAACCACTTTGTTCAGCCGCTTTAAACCCTCTCCTTTTTAATGGTATGGTCCATCAGATTTTATATACGCTCACTGGTGGGATAAACCACTGCTTGGTATATCTCCATCAAAAGGCAGACTTGGTGCAAGTAAATTTTCCTTCCCCAGGTGTACCAACTCTATTTTAACAACATTTTATTTTTAATCTTAACCCCCACACACACACCACCCCCCACGCTGGTTTCTGTGTACCTGTTACAAAGCATATGTGGCTATTTGAGATTGCATTTGGCCCTCTCTCGTTTATAAATTCCTAATCCAATTTCCTTTACCATTATAAGGGATACTAGAAGCTGTCATCTGTACATGCACACAGAAGTGGCCAAATTGAATCTCTTTTCATGTGCTAATTAGCAGGTTTTTTTTTGCTTTGGGACTAAAAATTATTTATTTTGAGGATACTGAGAGCCATGAATTTAAAATTTAATTTTATTGGATGTTAGTAACCAACAGCAAAACCCCATCTGTGGCTGTTAGTGTTCTTGTTTCATGCTAACAAATATAGCATTCTAATACAACATTAATTTGGGGCTGTCCAGCTGGGGGCCCAAAGACTAGATATCATGTTTGATGTCATTTTTGACACCCTGCTAGCCTACAACTTTTACAAACTAGCATATGTGTCTACAGAATGTACAGCCTTCCATTAGAATAAATTGGGCAACGCTGCCCTAGATTAAAACAGTGCCCTCCTTGTTCTCAATCAGTGACCTCATCTTAAAATGTCATTCAGATTTTGTTTTTTGCAACTACAATTCCTGCAGATTTCTGAATCTACTGAATATCAATGGATGTTTATATATGTTTGTTTAAATACTTGTAACATACAGCTCAAGTAACCAAATCCAGATTGTGCCGCCAATTTTTCATGTCCGTTTCCCAAAGCGCGTAAAGACAGGGTTTATAAGCAAAAGAAGTTTCTAGCACCGCAAATGTCAAGCAGAAGCATGCCATGATGTCAGACAACAAGTAGTGATTTATATCTGTACTTCTGGTATACTGTCAATGATTAGTTGTCTGTAGACAGTTTAATTTCTTCAGATGCCTAGAAAAAAATGTATGTAATTAAATAATCTTTGTATCATAGAAAATATTTCTTAAAGGGACTCTCCAGCCATAGTATGCAGTTTCATGCATATGATAGCAGAGCCACCTTTAAATTTGTGTTTCATCCACATCATCCACATCTCATGCTTGCCAAAAACAGCAAGTGCTGTATATTCACCACCAGCCAATGATGGCGCTAAGGAATCCACCATTGTCCTACTCTTTCCTGCCACTGATTGTGGTGCAACAGTAGGACAATGGTGGGCAGGCACAGCTACTCCTTAAAGAAAGCTCTTTCATGGTAACGAAATGGTAGAATGGTAACGTATCTACAGTGCCCTCCGCAAATATTGGGAACATTTTAAAAAATTGTTCTTTAATCTTTTGATGGGTTCACCTTAGCCAAGGCTGAGTTATGATGTCATTTCCCGGCACTCAGCTCTGAACCTGCTTGCACCGCAAGGAAGAACTGAAACAGAGGTCTGTAGGAACAGACTTAGTGCTCCTACCATGTGAACCAATAAGGCAGAAAAGGAGAGAAAGAAAGGAAAGATATAATAGTCCCGCTAACACTGTTGAATACTATGTAGTATTGTTTAAATTAAAAATAATTGATATTGTCCTTGTCTTAATCCAGCAACTGTGAAAGTTTTCACCATTAGCCATGCCCAGTTTTATCCCTGGTTAAAATGAGTGTGTGTGGGTGTCAGTGTACAGGGTAAAAATAAGCGTGCGTGTGTAGGGGGGCAGGGTGACTTTACAAGTTAAACTGTGCATGTGTCAATGTACAGTGTAAGACTGTGTGTCAGTATATGGTGTTTGTGTATGTGAGGAGTGTGTCAGTGTACAGTGCTACAATGAATGTGTGTTAGTGTGCAATGATGGACTGTGTGGGGTATCAATGTATGGTGTTAGAATGTGCGTGTGGGGTGTAAGTGTACAGTTTTTGAGTGTGTGTTTTTTGGTGTGTTGGTGTACAGTGTTAGATTGAGTGTGTATGAGGTGTTATACTGGGTGGAGTGCCCATGTACAGGGTTAGAGTGTGTTAGTGTACATTGCTGGAGTGTCAGAGTATAGTGTTAGCATTTGATTGTGTAGAGTGTTTCTATAGACCAAAAAGGAAGCAAAGCACTGAGCTGGTAAAGAAGCTGTATGGATAAGGGAGCAGAGCAATTATTATTTGTGCCTGCGTGTGATGCGCCCTGAGTGCCTGGCTCAGCTGCCCCTGCAAAGGAAATAACTGGGCTGCACTCTACTCTGTACACCTTCATTGCTCAATCCTGCTAGGCTTTAAAAATATTGCAATCTATGTAAAAGAATGAGGAGCAAGAGAATATTATTGCCTGAGGTGCCACTTGGTCTAGGACTGGCCCTGGGCCCAGCATAGACTGCTAAAGACCCCATAATCAACTTACCTTTTTTTATTTTGTAATTCTGACAGCTGCCATCTCCTTTAACTATGGCTCGTCCTCGCTACGATTGTTGAATTTTCTTCTAAAATGTTTTAGGAAGATAAAACAAACTTGTATCAAAATTCCTGTTTTTAAGCAATGTACAAAAAAGAGCAAGTGATCGCAATAGCCTGTGCTGTTACAATTGCTACTACAATTGTAGAGTTTCTGCAGCTGTTCATGTAAACCATAAATTCTTACCTGGGAATTTATTTTCTTTGTGTATCCTCAGAAGCACTTACAATGAGATGTAGCTCCTCCCTTAGGTAGGAAAGGGAACCAATAAAAACTTGCTCCTTAATTGAAATAACAAAGCCAGACAAAGAAATACGCAACGAACAACTTAATTGGAAGCGACAAAATAGTGCTGCTGGGATGAGATGTCCAAAAGGTATGAGTCAGAACAAAATTAGAGTACCGCAGACGGCAAAACACGTCTGCCAAACATAAATTCTTCTGTTGATGAGTCTAATGCTTTACAGAGGTATGGAATGAGGATCAGACAGCTGCTTTACTAAGTAGCTCTGGGGGAACTTCTATTAACTCAGCCCACGAGGAGGAGAACACTTGGATGTATATGCCACTAGAGAAGGAGAATCCTTGGATGTATATGCCTCTTGAATAGTCTGTATTATCCATCTGCTGATGGACCAGTAGATCCAGGAGATCTTATATCCTTTCTGGATTTCTGCAAAGGAAACAGGTTGGCAGATCTGCAGAACCCAGCAGTACTTTTTATATACAATAGTAAAGCTCTTTTCACATCCAAGGAATGCAACTCGGACTCTTTCGCATTGTTAGGTGCAGATTAGTATGAGATGTAGAGAATTTCTAGGGAATGAATGCTGGTGGTTGGCAAAGTGTCCCACAAGAATCCAGGATCTTCAGGAAAGGTGGACCAGTAGACAGAGCTTTCAGTTCAGAAACTCTCTGGGCAGATGTGATTGCTACTAGAGAGACCACCTTCAACGTGGGAAGACAAATGGAGGTTAAATCAAGCGGTTCAAATGGATGCATTGTAAGATATCTCAGCACCAGTGTTAAGTCCCATGAAGGCACGTTGGTTCTGGACTGAGGTCTTAACCTGGAGAGTGCTATATTAAACCTCCAGACCCAGGGGTGAGAGGCCAAAAATCATCTAGTGCAGCAAATATGGACTTGAATAATGGCTGGTGACAATTCCCTCTGAAAAGCCAGAGCAAAGGAGCTCCAGGACTTGAGATATGGACAGAGGAAAAGGGCTTCCAAATGGTGGCATACCTCTCCCTTGTGACTAGCTTCCTACTTTCCAATAGGATGTCTATTAGAAGAGTCCACTCAATCTCCAGACCGTCAGCTGCAACAATGTCAGAGACATATGATACACAGGACCTTGAGAAAGCAGGTCTAGATCATCTGGAAGATTAAAGGCACAGTCTTACAGACATTAACAGGACATCCATGTACCTTATTCATCCGCCCCATCTGTGGAAACAGAGGGAAGATGTAGCTTAGATTGCCTTACCGGTTTTAAGGGAAAGCATCCAAGGCCAATGGACCTCCTTCCAAGGAAAGAGAGAAAACTGCTTAGGTCTTCCTGTTACTTATGGACACCATCAAGTCTATATCTGGTAGGCCACAATGAGATACAATTCCCAGTCACCTCAGGTGGGCTACAACCACGACCTTTGTACTCGAGGGACTGATTATAGTCTGAATGAAAGGACCCAAAACTGAAGATGGACAAGCCCTTGCCGACTTCGTAAAGCCAGACGTAAAAACCTACCAGGAGCAATTGGAAATAGGTATTTTAAGGATCTCCGGGGAGGATCAAAATCACCTGTCATACAGGGCCCCCACAGTACCCAGAGATGGCTCTAGCCTGGCTGCCAAACAAAGATAGCACAGGCAGGAACTCCATTGTGTAAACTAATCCCATGAATAGGATTCAATCCTTGACAGCCTTCCCGGAGATGAGCCCCATTTTCCAGGGAGGTAGTAGATTTCCTTGTGGCTTTTGCTACTGCCGCATCTACTCTTAGGACTTGCCAGGGGCCGTCATATCAACACAGAATGGAAAACGTGGTTTTATTCATTCAGAAGTGGAACATCTTTTCTCAGGGTGATTCCACTGTTCCATAATCCTCTGTTGAAATGCTTCAGTGACAGGGAATGTTTTAGGGCTCTTCACATAATTAGGAAAGAATCTCTGGCATTTCCAGTCCCCTCTGAGCTTCCTTTGTGGGAAAACTCATCTTTTCTTTATTCTTCTTCTTCTTCCTCAGAAGAGAATGCTTCAAAAGACAGACCCTCTGGTTCAGAAGATGAGCCAGAGTTCATTCTTTCCCGCTTGGAAACTGAAAGGCCAATGGACGACGACACTACTGAAGTAGACTAAGGAGGTTATGTTGTAAAAGAGCTCAGACACACTCTGTTGCTCAGACCAGAACAGAAAGTCACTGTTGGCATCCTCTCTGTATGTAGAACATGAAGCATAGACTTTGGATTTGGAATAACTTAGGGGCTTCTTGCATGAAAGGGTATGCTAGTTGTTTGGATTTAGAAGAAGCCTTCTGTCAGGGTCCACTTTTTCGCTGCCTGAACCATGGCTTTTTCATACCTGTGGTATATAAGTCTGCTACCACTAGTGGCCACCCTCCGCCCTCTGGAGCACTCAGAACTCAATTACCAGGATCAGGAGTACCTTATTACCTGAGTTGAGCCCTAATCAATACATCCAGCTGCGCCTTGTTGCCGGGATTGAATCCTGGCTACTTCATCCAGCTCTGCCCTTCAGTCAGGGCCTTTGTATTGAAGTCTGTGGACCGCTGTGGCTTTGTACCTGTACCGTTCCTGGTTACCTGCTTTTGTGTCCTTATCAAGTGGACTCCCTGCTTTTGTGTCCTTACCAAGTGGACTCCCTGCTTTCGTGCCCTTCCAAGTGGGCTCTGTGCCTTTCGTGCCCTTCCAAGTGGGTTCCCTGCCAAAAGACTTATTACCGGTATTTATCCTGCCATACGTCCGGTTTCTTGCTTATAGACTGTATAACCCTTATCAGCAATAGGCATCTGTCCCTTTAAATACGGTGCCCCTGGCTTTTAAGCATGCTCAGTATCCAAGAAGTCGGGCACCTCTTACGTAACAGTCCTGCAGGCGCCTCTGATATAAGTGTTTCTGAAGACAAGAAGAGGAGGTGGGCTCTGGACCAAGATAAACCCGCCCAAGGACCTTTTCTGTGTAGCAGAAGCAAGCCAGGAACCCAAGGTGGGTAATCCATTCACATCCAGGACCTACCATGGAACAGAGACCTCACCAAAAGGCTCATTACCGAAGAGGTCCAGACAGTTACTCTGGAGTCCTACCGAGGACCCTCCCTCCGATCAACCAGTTGGTCTACCGATAGCATGCGGGGATTAAGGAAACAGGTCCTCCCATGAACTTAAATACAACAAAAAAGGGGGCGATGAAATTTAGCTTCTACCTGGAATAGGGCAGGAAAACATGGGAGGGGCAAGTTTTTATTGGTTTCCTGCAGGGAATCAAAAGGGAAAAGTGTATTTCAATAGCATGACTTACGACTCAAACAATTCAGAAACATCAAACTGATGTGAGAACAGCTTGCCAAATGTCAACTACTGTACAGCCTAATCTTTTTCTTAGCACACTGTTGCCAATTATTTGAAAAGGTTTAATAGTAATAAAAACTAACAGTAAAAATGGTGAGTGTTCACCTTTGATTTATTTTCCTTACCTGCAGAGAAAGCAGATGAGTCCTATGAACAGCAATCCCAGGAAAACAGCCAAAACTAGGAGATTAACCAGATATTCGTTTCTGGGCTGAGACTTCTCGCTAGCTAGAAAAATGGCTTCACAACGGACACCTGTGTATTTTCCAATACATCTGTGAAGCCAAAATAACAAATCATTAGGCGATGGTTTGAACAGTTATTACTGTAGGAAATATGCAGTTGCTGTTAGACACAGGATTAAAGGAAACTGCTAAAAAAAGGTAAACTATATGCAGCAAGTTACACATACCTTTACCACATGACTGGCCATGTTTTGATAGGATGTGTATAACACAAGTGATAGAATTGTAATAGTCACTCACTTGCAGAATGGACCAGAAAATGAAGGTATCACATAACAAATCCCTCCATTTAAACAGAAAAGGCTCTGATCATTCTCGCAGGGTTCTCCATGGCCTGAAGCACAAAATACAAGCGATACTGATCAGTCATTAATTCCCGATACATTGGTAATTCCATGTTTGCCCCTTTTTATTGTGTTAGTATCACTAAATTGCTTCAATTTGACATCCTTCTCTTTAGACAATCCACCTCCATACCCACTACCAGAAAAGTCCCTGGTACCAAGCCATATAGCTATACGATACAGGGGAAGCAGAGGATAGAATTGTTTCTATTTCAGAACCTGTCATGCAACTTTTTAGTGCTTTTCTAAATAACGTCTTTACATTTCACTCTAAAACAAGCTATTACTTCTGACAGATTCAATTTGGCACTTAGTTCGTTATAGAATGCCAAATGACATTTCACTTATTGGTTCACATATTTCTGTTTGTAAGACTAACCCAGCTCTGACTAGATTTAGTAGTATGGGTAGAGGTGGTGCAAACTGGAATGAAGTGCTTTAGATGCTGGGAATTTGGAAACTATTTATTCCCTAATGACCTCACACAGAGGGTTGTGGATAAATGTGTCAAAACGGTACCTATGCATAAAATGATTAGCACCTGGAAACGTTTTTTGCACCTGGGGCTCGAAAAAAGAAAAGTGATATTTATTCTGTTGCAGACCATGTATTATAGAAACATGCAGAATTACACCAATTATATTAGTACAGATTCTGTTAGGGACACCATCACTGCAAGAACGTTCAAGAAGAAAATCAGTGTACAAGCAGGGTTACTGTTTGTGTGGCCAAATTCTATGCAACGCTGAGAGACAGCCTAAAGCTAGGGGTGTAGTGTACTTGTAGCAAAGTCAAAAGGACACATCTCTCTGTTCATTTCATGGATCTATCACTTGTTTTTAACTGAAGATCAGCTTCTGCTCTCTTCATAAAGAGGGATCTGCTCTGCTGGATCTTCTCTCCCACTATCATTTGGATGCCCAGATAGACATCCTACCATTCAGTTTTCCTTCATCCACTCTAGAACGCTAGAACGATCAGGGGGATGGCGGTAGTAGCCTCGGGTGCAATTAGGGGTCGTTGAATAAAAAAAAAGAGTGGGTGGTGGAAGCATAAAGAAGGAAGAGAAGAACATTTTGAAAAACCTTTTGTGTGTTTCATCTGGTGTGTAACATAGAGTTAAAGTTGAAGTGATTACTTTGCTTTTCCAAATAAACACACAAAATGCAAGTTATTACTATAACCGATCAGTGGTCATGTCTGCAAAAGCAGATACCTACACTTTATCCTGGATTATGGGCTATAGTACAAAAGTTTTTCATTGCATTTCCTTCATCATATTTAGTGGAGCGTAGGTTAAGTGCGGTCACAAATCTGTTAACTAAAAAAAGAAACCGACTGCAAATAGCTAATCGCGGTGATTTAAGACTGCCGCTGACAAAAATAGAGCCGGACTTTAATAAACGGATAGCAGGGCACCAGGTTCGTCCTTCTCATTAGGATTCTTTTTAATGTTATTTGTGATTTTTATTTTAATATTATCCTTCTTTATCTTAATTCTCCATGTAATGCGAATGTTACTATGGTTCATTAAAAAAAAAATAGAATTTCAAGCTTCAAGATGTCTTAAAGAAGTTTGATTTCCAGGGGGGTGCCGAGTATATATTTTTTTTCAGTGGTAAGCCAAATAAGTTTGGGAACCTCTAATTTAAATCCTGTTTTAAGAACATTTCCGGAATTTGCCTTATGACGCAAGAATTGAATGGAATAATTTTGCCTCCCATCAAATGTCTCCGATCTACTATAAATAATTTAGCAAGAATAATCTGCTTTTCTCTCTAATTTATAGAGCTCACATCCCAGTGGCTGGCCTCGCAGTGATTGAAAACCTGCTCCTGCAGCATTATCGTGTGTTTAATTGCTTTATTATATTTATTTTTCTTTTTACATTATCTGAGCTTATCTATATGGTACACGACTACTAATCTTTTTACTGTATTGCTCTTATCAGTATGGTTTCACAAATGAAAGTGTTTCATTTAAATAAACATGCAACTGTACCTGTTGTCATATTACGCAGACAGATATATGGATCCTGGCTTGAAGACAATCTTCAGGAAAAAACAATCTAAAAAAAACACATAATATACAATTATCAACAATATTAAACACCGCTTTCATACGATTAACATTGATTTTAAGATATACACACACACACTCTTAGGGCTACTGAAGAGGAATGTCTTCTGAGCTATGAAGCCTGTAATATGAATTATTTTAGCTGTATTATTCTTTTTTGCTTAGATTTATGGTAGTTTGTGTGCCCTTCCTGTTTTTTTGTTTGTTTTATAATTTTAAAGGCAATTACTGTATTATAGAAAATATAGGTTTTATAGGCTATATATTTATATGCTGTGTCCTTTGGATCCTAATACTGGCACAATGAAATACAGGGCTGGTCCTGCTACTAGCCACTAGCCTCTCTAGTTGCCTACCAAAGCAAATAATGGGTCTCATGTTTGTCAACTCTCTCAGCAGCCTACACTGCTAGATATGATTTTGGCTGTGATGGGCGAGGAAAGGTTGTACCTATGAGTACAAGTACAATGTTTGTCTTAGAATACCAGACATGATCACTAAATAAATAATAAAGTCATGATGCAAGGGTTGGAAAACTTCGACTGCCCCAGGGTGGTTTTACCCTCCGTAACACACACCTCATATCTTTATTATAATCTTTATTATAATCCTGTGTCAACTCCTTTATCCTATGGCTTATTTCATGAAAAAAATGGTTTTAGTGTTTTTTTTTAACTTTATGGATAAATATATCCATCTGTCTAGATGTGAACCTCTGTGTGTTTTTATATTCTATTTTGGTTAATAATAATGGTGATGATGATAATAATGTTATGTTATCTTACTGCTCCCACTAGTATGGTGCTAGGGACTTATAGTAAAAATAGCTTTATTCAGTACCACGGACAGGGGATAGCTTTACATATAGAGTAAATTAATATGTACTCATTGCAGGCAAGAAACCACAAGTCACTATGTGTCATATACGGTATATTGCCCTTTATTACAATTTTACACCTAGTTCCTGGCTAATAATATACTGGAGTCTGGACCTTCCGTTCTCCATTCCTGAAGTTCTCATGCACGGACATACAGATCTCACTTGTTTTCTAATGTGTCTGTGTACTGACAGACGTGCCACTGGACTACGCAAAGTCATATACAAGTCTCGCACACCATGTGCATGTAGCGAGCAAATTTGGTTATCTTTGGGGTGCTCTCTTGTTACTACTCTTCTTTTCTTAGTATTTGACTTTTGTCACACAGCATCATTCTTTTAATAGGAATGTGGTAGTTACAGGCAAAAACTTCTATGGCAGGATTTCCCTAGAAATCTCTGACCAAGGTCCTAACCACTGAAGCAGCGAATGGTATAACAAGATAATTTGCCATCTTATATTTCTTTCTTGTTATCTCTTCCCTGCATGTACCACCATTGGGTCTAGATGGAAATACATCCAAACTTAGATCCTTTACTCAACACAGTTTCTTTCTATATATATATATATATATATATATATATATAAATTACTTGAATAAGAACCAAGGAAAATAACATTATTTGTCACCCTGTAGATCAGGGCCATATTTATGTTAGTATTCTGCTGATACAGGTTTACCCAGTTGGAAATTTAGTATGGTCAGATAATTGTTTTGAAATTAAACATGAAACGTGACTTAAATATAAGTCTATATATATATATATATATATATTCATTCCTATAGATATATATACATATGTATGCTGTACGCCCTGAAACATCTGGTGGTTTTTATGTGCAGCAATGGTATTCCATGGCACACATTTCTCAAAATGGATTTTGATTATGGAATATTTAAACCTTTTTGTGTTATTTACCACAATCCATAATAACACTCAAACATTTATGATGGGGTCATATTTACCATGGTTAAAAAAGGGGAAGCAGTCAAGCACCAAAGTAACCCCAGTTCCCCAACTAATATAGCCCCTTTCCACTGATTACCAATGACCTGACAGACTCAAGGGAGTACAAGGGAGTGATTAGTGGCAGACACACTGCAGGGAAATTAGGTAACCATCACCCCTATACTTCCAGTGGCAAATGGTTTGATCCACTGCTTCTCTGGAGTCACAAGTGAAGCGGCCACATGGGTTAAGTGTGTCCCTTGCGTATGCTGTATGTCAGGGGCGTCCAACCTGCGGCCCTTTGGCTGCTGCAGGACTACATCTTCCATTATGCTCTTTCCTATGCATGCTGAAGGCTTTGCGGATAGGTAAACCCCCACTGTTAAAATGCCTGATGTAAACATTAAGATTCTTTCCTGCACTGGTATGGCTAGATATGAGAATATTAAATCTGCTTGAGGTGGTCACAGTAAACAAAAATACTTGTATAAATACCGTATTTATCGGCGTATAACACGCACTTTTTTAACTAAAATATGAAGCTGAAACCCTACCTGCGTGTTATACGCCGATAAATCCTAGAGCCAGTGGCGGAACTACCGGGGTCGCAACTGCGACCGGGCCCTGGAGTTCTGCCAGTCGGGGGGGGCCCAAGGGGTGCCGAGCGGTTGCTGAAGACGACCGCTCGGCAACTCTCGGGCCCCCCTGACTGACAGAAATCCAGGACTCCTCTGCTGGCGGCGGCCTCAGCCGCCTGCCTCAGCCTCACCCGCCGCCGCCTGCCTCAGCCTCAGCAGCAGCAGCCGCCGCCTGCCTCAGCCTCAGCCTGCCTCAGCGCTTCAACTCCTGTGTTGGAAGCGTGAGGCGTTTGTCTCGGGACAAACGCCTCACGCTTCCAACACAGGAGTTGAAGGTAAGTGACCGGGGTGGGGTTAGGGAGAGAGAGGGGAGATCCTGAGAAGGGGGGTTAGGGTGTGTGTGTCTGAGTGTGTGTGTCTGAGTGTGAGTGTGTCTTACTGTGTGTGTGTGTGTGTGGTTTCCCAGATAGCAGTGATTCTGATGAAGTTCATTTGTTCAGTTTTTTTGTTCAAAAATGGGGGTGCGTGTTATACACCAGTGCGTGTTATACGCCGATAAATACGGTAACTATATAATTAACGAAATAATCTGTAAATATGTTGAAATGTGTTCAAAACCATTTCTTTGGCATTTTGTTTTGTTATTGTGTAGGCACATTCGTGTGATTACGCTAAAATGCGTGTCCTTCTCAAATCTGTAAACAAACTCAGAGATTTGCAAAATGTTACTGGGATCAAAAACATCAACATTTTAGTTGATTTAAGAAATTTCAGTTAGGGTGTGTTTAACTCCAAAATAAGGACGTTTTACGTGATTATATAGGCATATGCATCAAATAATAATCAGAACATTTCAGGTTGAATAAAATTTGAACTGGTTACATTTAGTATTGTCTCAGTAGGTGGACATATGTATGTGTAGACATTTAGGTGTTTTAGCCAGACCCAATGCAACAAATTTCTAGAGTAGCAACATCAGCACGAGCACAGTGCGTCGGGAGCTTCATGAAATGGGTTTCCATGGGCAAGCAGCTGCACGCAAGCCAAAGATCACTATGTACAGTGGCAAGCATTGGCTGGAGGGCTGGAGTGGTGTAAAGCACATCGGCACTGGACTCTGGAGCAGTAGAAATGTTTTTTGGAGCGATGACTCACACTTCACTATCTGGAAGTGTGGTGGTTGAGCCTGGGCTTGGTGGATGGAAAGCCTTCCTAGAAGAGTGGAGGCTGATCTTGCTTCCAGTCTATAGTGAGCGATGCCACAGAGGACAGGCAGTTTTTATGTGTTATACTCTTCAGCCACTCTGAGAGTATGCGTGGCTTATCGCTTCGTGGCCAAGCTGTTGTTACGCCTAGACACTTCCACTTCACAATAATAGCATTTACAGTGGAGCAGGGCAGAAATGTCACAAACTGACCTGTGGCAAAGATAGCATCCTACCTTTAAACAGTGCCACGTTTAAACTCACAGCTCTTCAGTATTCCTAGATTGTAAGCTTGTTTGAACATGGCCCTAATTGCCTATTGTTTCTATCATAACAGTGTTATGTTATGCACTACTTGTTATGTCCTGTCTACCCAATGTACAGCGCTGCAGAATATGATGGTGCTATATAAAGCAATAACTAATAATATGATAATGATCCATTCTACTGCCAGTGTTTGTCTATGGAGATGGCATTCCTTTGTGCTTAATTTTATACACCTGTTCACAATGGTTGTGGTTGAAACACCTATAAAAAAATGGGGGGGGGTCCACATACTTTTGGTCATAAAGTGTAAGTTGATTTTTTATTAGGTCTGAGATTACATAACATTTTTGCATCATAGCAAATAGGTATATCGAATCTTATGTAATTTTGTCTCAATGCAGGGGGGGGGAATATGTTTTAGTTATGACTGGAGGATAGATCCTATGCCTCCCCCTTATTTTCCAAAAATATTAGACAATTTTGTAGGAATATTGAGGTTCACTAATGCAATAATGTTCAGAATATTTGAGACCACTTAGGTTGTAAGTTAATTTGAGCAGGACCTTCCTTACCTTTTTGTCTCTGCAGGTCCTAATTATTATGTTATGTACTACTTGTCATGTTTTGTCCACTGTACGGTGCTGCAGAATGTGATAGCGCTATATAAACAGTGGCAGCCCCAGGTGCCACTTGTTACTGGCTCCTTGTACCGGTTCACAATTGTTCAGAAAGGGCCCTTTCCGACCTGGACCAGTCCGGGTCTATGTATAAATGCATGTGAGCATAAATGTCTATGTATACGTATGTGTTAACATGAGTTGTGTGAGAGGGAGTGTGCCTGTACGTGTATGTTAACAAGTATGAGTACGTGTGTGTGTGTTAGCATGTGTAATTTGTGTGTGTTTACATATGTGTGCCAGAGTGTATGTTGGAGGGGGTGGGCAAGGTGCAATGATGGCACAGACCAGCTGTTTGGGGCAAACATGGCACAGATAAGCTGTGTGTGGGCACTAACAAGCTGTTTGTGGCAAAGGTGGCACTGTGGGGCATGTTGCTTTGTGAAGTTGGGGGGAAATTTTCGCAGTTATGCCCCTGTATATAAAAAAATAATAATTAAAATATACTAGCCTAGTATGATAGGCAATTGTATGTAAAAGATGCATAACAATCATCTGTTCATTCTTTAACCAAAATAAAAATATTAACATATAAAGTTTTCCATTTCTGAAATAAATGACGCATTACAAGCTACTGTTCTTCATATCCGATTACCAGTTCCAGTATTTTAGGTGCATTTTATTACCGCAATGTCATACTGAATGTTACAGGAGGAGGTCTAGGGATGAGATTCCTAGTGAAGCGAAGCGTGAATCCTGACCACGGAAGGATGACAATTCTGCCAAGCCAGTTAATGCAATGAATATCATGATGGTCACATATTAAAAACAACAAACATTATAACACAAAGGTAACAATGACAAAGCTCTTTGGTCATGTTTTTGGTATTGCTCATTTTTTTTAATATATGACTGCAGTAATTTCCATGCTAGGGTTTACTTGTTAACCAGTAATTTTGATGTTTTACTGATACTCTGTATGGCTCTGGAATATGGTGCAAGCGCCCTCCTTGAAGACCTTGGGCAGTGCTGTATCTGAGACTGTAGAAAGCTCCGATAAGTTGTTTAAAGTAAATATGAGATTACATATTTTTGCAGCGTTTGCAATTAGAGGTTGTAAAAAAGTAATTTCAAGCGTTAAAGCCGTACTTAAAGTGTAATTCAGCAAAATAACACATTTCTTTAAGAAACCTTGAGGGTTAATGTAACAAGCGCCCTTCTGGTGCAATGTAATTAGTAGAAACATCCTGAGATGCTATGGCAAAATCACCTCGGTCCCCACTTTTGGAAGAACACCTAAAATTTAAACTGAAATGTGAAAAGTTGTCTTGTCGCAAAAATCAATAGAAAGGTCCAATATGCAGATTGCCGCCTGCGGTAATAAGACCCCTGTGTGCTTTATGTATAACCTCCTTTATATGTGTATAAACCAGGGTTAGGAGCCATACAGACACATCTGGGAGCCAACTTTATATTTTTAGGAGCCAGAAAGATGTACACCTATAAAAATCAATAAAAAAAATGGCGCAAAGGTTTGTTATAGATCAGCCAAGAAAAATAAATAAATAAATAAATAAATAAAAGGGAGAAACCTCATTGTATTGCAATCTGATCAGCCCTGGAAAGAAATTGCAACATTTCTGGTGCAACATTTCAAACATGCCATTATAGGTTCTTCCAGATTTACCGGAACCAGGACTGCGCTGGTTCAGTGTTTTTGCATGTATGATGCAATGTTACACATACAGAATAAAAGGACATTGAGAGCAGCATTAAGAATCTTAAAATTAAAATTAGGAGTAACTATATTTACACGTATGTAAGATTACACACTAATGCCAGTATGATTGTTTTCATGTTAGGCCTAACGTCTGTGCATATTTCTATAACCTGCACATAAAGAATTGGATTGATCATTGCGACTGATGCAATAAATTCAACTGTTAACCAATATCCCAAATCCCTTTAGTATATGAACATATCAACCAAATGTAGCAAGTCTAAATAAATGTTGCCAACCTTCACCCTACCCCCGTGCTCAGTCACTCACAAACACAACTGGCAGAAGGGGACCCCTGGTGTGAAGTCAAGGGGACAATTGCCCCCTGGGCTGTTCCGATTGAAAGATTTAAAGTAATAAGTATCTGTTGGTTGTTTGATCTGCTATTGCAGTGGCTTTCCAGCTGTTCCAAAACAGATATGTAAAAGTGCACATCTTTACTGGGTGCTGCATTTAAAAGCTTTCAATGTATAAGCAAAGTTAGCCTATTTTTCACATATATATGAAATATCCTAAAAGTTGTCTTTTGCTCCAGAAATATTCCCAACACTGAAAATATTCAGTTTTTGCTACTTTGAGAATACAGCAAATAAGATGCCTGAATATACTGGTAAATGTTCTTATTATTATAATTATGCATTAGGTCACATCTTATGGAGTCAGCTGCCACTGTGATAATTACCATTGAAAAACACACAATGCAATATGTTATATTTATTTCACCAAGAGGATGGTTGACAAATAGAAGAGCCTCTTATCAGAAGTGGTCGAGGGTAATACAATGGGGGGGTGTAAACATGCCTGGGATAGACATAAAACTATCCTGAATCTAAGACAAGATCAAAGACTGATTAAGGTCTGAGTCTTACATCAGGAAGACTCAGCAGACTAGCAAACTAGATAAGAAGAATGGTTCTTCTTATCAGTCATCAAATTCTATTTTTCTATATTTTATACAGAATTATATATATATATATATATATAGTCACATATCTCATGTGTGATATCATCAAACAGGTTTGATATAAATATATATATATATATAAGTATACCTGTTGAATGTATACCAACACAAAGAATGTTCTAAATATCATAATGTAGATTTGCTTCCATGTACATTATACAAGCACAAAAGCCCATCCATATCACTTGTGCCGTTGCACATACAGCCAGACCCACGTTATATAATAATATACAGACACTCACTTGGTTTACAGTGTATGATCTACACACGAGTGGAATAGAAACATGTTTGTATTGGTGTAACGTTACTACTTACAGTATTCTGGCATCCACGGGGAAGATTGTATCGCCTGTTCAATGTCAGTGAGCTGTGTCTTTCTGTGACACACCATGCAGTATAGTTATAGTTATGGAACTTCCTGAATGACACATCCGTGCTCCTCCTCTCCTGGGCAGTGTCTCTCTATCCTTCTATATTTTCACGCCTGTCATTTTGCCGCCTGTGCTTAACCCACGGTCTACTGTCAATCCCTTTTACTTAGTGGATATCCCAACCTATTTATCTATTTCCCGTTTCATTGATAGATATCATTACCCGTCTGTCCCAGTGTCCCCAGAGGTTATAATATGTTATAATAATATATTATATCACAAACTGGATCTTCTAGCCATTTGGATTCTGCAGATTGCATAATATGGCATGTGGTATTTTAAATACATATGCATGACTTAAAGAGTGGAATGTTACATGTAATCGGACACCATCAGTGTTTTCAACAGAAAGTCAGTGGTGGAATTTTTTTATTTAAACATCACATGATCGCTGACCTTCAGTATGTAAATACTGGTAATGAGGTTCTCTGATACACGGTGGTTATATAAGACTAAAATAATATGCATGATATCCAAAATGATGAACCGTGCAATGGATGCCTGGCTACAGCGACACAGCGCTGCTATAAAGGCATTTCACTTGCAATTTGTTTCCGGTAGCGGTGGTCCATCTTGCCTGGGATCTGTGGTCTCTCGTTGGAGGACCTCTGCTAAGATTCATTGCCTGGATGCCATCACATCCATTGCTCGCTTTTGACATTGACAGGTTTTCAACCTATGCCCATGTTATAGAAAGTCCTATGCTACTACCTTTTCGCAATAATTATTTTCATTCCTAGCTGGCTATATTGCGTGCGTCTGTTTTACATGCAGTTTTTAACGTGTGCTTTATTGTAGCTTTTTCTTGGCATAAAATCACTAAAATGTTTTATTATTTTTGTCCTTCTATTCTCAATGAGTGCCATACACTGGAGTAATTTCTTGTTCCATTTGTTTTTTTATGATCTATGGGCACGCTCCTTTATCTCTAGGAGTGGAGATGGATTATTTTCTTTAAAGATCGTAGGAGCAGGTCCACACTTTCTTGTTTGTACAATGTCACGGTTAGTGACAGTTTCACAACACCTCCTCTCTGGATTGGGGGGTAATGTGGGTGTTGTGAAACTGTCAATTAAGCAGTGACAAGCAAGGCCCCACAAGTGTAAGGATTGAGCAGGAGACTTTAGAGACATACGAAGAGACAGGGCTTATACGCCAGTGTTATGGCATGCTAGAAAATGAGCCTTCAGACCCCCTTGGGCGAATCTGCCAGAAGGATCCCTCCCTTTCTTTTGTTCTTATGAAATACACCAAGACACTGTGTGTTGTTGAACGTTTGAGGTGTAACAGTATGACAGCCACTCTTGCACATTTCTATGTGTCATTCTATTGCTACAGGAGTGAACCATATTGTCTCATCCACCACTAGATTATTCCTGGAAATTATATTTTGCTCTTCCCAGCAGCCTGTATGTAACCATTCTAAAATTGAGCTCATCCCTCTGTTGTGACAAGATCTATCTGAATGTAAGCCCATAACCCAGTGATGGGAAGTTTTTGTCCTAAAATGTCCTGCCCCAGTCTGTTTAAGCTAAACAGAAATGATCCAACGGTCTACAATTAAACTGCTGTGCATTCTGTCTAGCACAAGTACCAGTAAAAAGTTTGGTATAACAGGATAACCCTGCTACAAAGATTTCCATAGAAATCTCTGCACAGAGAACACAGTTGCATTTTTAGGTAAATAAAATCTTCTGGATGCAGCAGAAAACGCAGAGCCTTGTTATCGATGTGCAGTGATACGCAAGAAGAAAGAAACAAACAGAGGTGGGGAATATAGACGTTTACTTCGGGTCGTAAAAAGGTGCCAAACTTCATGTTCTGTTCGAAAAGTTTCCCATTGTTTGGATATAAACAACAAATTACACTGCAACCTGAGTTTGGGCGAAACTTTAATTTTGTAATGGAAATACCCGTGAACACTACAGTGACTTACAGGAAAGTCTAGTAGTACTGTAACTGACAAGTTGAGCTAGACCACAAGTTAAAGTAAAGAAGTTCAGGTAGACTGCTCTCTAAATTAGCACCGATCCAATTTTCCACGTTGACAGCACTGACATTGATATAATTTGCTCAGATATGTACCCATAATACCTTGCACTTGTCTCTTCAGTGCTCCACTCAAACTGAAGGGCCAACCCCGAGGAGTTTCTTCTGCTATAGTTAAATAGTTAATTTCACCTGAGCTCACCCGCAATACACCACGAAGCTGAATAAACTCCACTATCTTAAGGCAACACGTGCAACGGCTTTTATGCTCGGTTGGTTACATGACAGGCCAGCTATCAAGGAAAACAGGGAACGGAATCAAAGCATCATGTGTAAAAGATAAAAGCAGGTTAATCATAAAACACGATCAAAGCAAAATACACTATATGAGCCTTTACTCTAGAAAGCTACCCTGCTCGCTTTTATATATTGGTCACGCTAAATGATAGGTTGTAATATACAAAATATTTCCATATTTGTATAAATATCCCATCATTTAGTATGAAGAAAATATATAAAAAATAAGCATGGTAGCTTTCCAGAGTAAAGGACACCTGACACTTTCCCCATTCAATTAAATTACTGAAAAATACATCATGAATATTAGTGAAAAATGCCATTTCATACTATTTGCTTTAAGGTAGATGTTACAGTATATTATTCACTACCCCTGTCTATAATTAGGCAGAGTTGTACAGCATTAACCATAGAAAGGGCAAATTTGGTAAAAATGATTCCTTTCTCGGCTAACTGAAGTATAATGGATTGCAAGCTTTCATGACTATGTAGGTCATTTCTTCAGGCATATTATTTGGTAGAATATGCATGGAAAAGAGACCTACATAGTCTTGAAAGCTTGCAAAGTTGCAATCTTCTTCAGTTAGCCAATAAAGAAATTATATTTGCCAAATGTGCTCTGCCTATAATTAGGCAACCTTTATGATCACACCTAGAACAAGGTAGTTGTGAAAAAGTAATGATCGCGGTAGTTCAACCAATGTGACAATTTTACAAATGAAATTAAAAAAACAAACTATTAACAGTAGGATATGGGAAAAAAAACAAATACATAATGGGGCAATATGGGGGCTTAAAGATTACATATGTTATGACATAGACTAGCTATAGAGATGCAGGTCACATAACCTCTAATGTCTCAGTAATGCTCAGCGCTCACCTGGCTACTTTCTGGTGATGTGGCCGATAGTAGCCACGGGCTCTGGTATTTTAGTTACGCTTCTAGTTATTTCCAAGAATGCATTAGTTGCCGGCTCGTGACCGTGTTCACCTTTGTGCATACAAGTAGAATTTAATTAGTAACCAAACGGAAAACGAATCAACCTTTTATAGGCCAAATAATAAATTAAGATGGAAAATTCCCACTGGGGGCTGTTCATCTGCAAAGGGAAAATTTCCTCGGCTGAGGGGTAAGCTTAGTCACGAGTGCGCCTATTAATCAAAATACTAGCCCAGTTCTTTGTAATCGGCACATAAGCCTGGTTGTAGACGAAGTCATCGCTTTGCGGTTTGTCCAATAGTTTGGGAGGCCAAACACAATCCCACCAAAGCCTTTTTTTAGGGCCACAAGTTACATTACAGTACTTGAGAGTTATTCCACCCCGGTTACCCATTGTACGGTCGCATGGGTCTTCCCCCTGCCTGTGCAGCAAAAAATGGTGCTAAAACGCTGCATCTTGCGTCAGCTCACCTAAAAAGTAACTCAGTGTAATTAATAAACCCATAGACTCTCTCTTTCTATATATACATATATATATATATATATATATAATTAGTGATAGATGTAACATCAAGTATGTATAGATAACATCAAGATACATTTGTATAAGTGTACCCAGTTAAAGGAGCCACCTAGTGCTCCCTCAGAGCAGCCCTCTTATGTTGTGCTACATCTTGGCAGGCACTGGCCCAATAACAGCTTTAACGAACTTAAATAGTCTTCTATGACTATATCCATTTTATAATATGAATTAATTATTATTATTTTTATTAGCACTGTCATTAGATATTATGGGTCTCTCGCTCACACTAAGTTCATCACACAAACGCACAAGTCCGGAGTTTCAAGCACAGGAGATACAATACAAGTTTGTCTCTGAGGTTCTGTTAAAGAAGTGATTTTACTGGAGCCGGCTTTATAAACTCGAATCAGTCCCGGTCTTTAGACAAACCGTGGCCTTCCTATAACGTTGCGCTTAACATTCGCGTTGCTTGTGACTTATCTGCACGATGGCTGTTGCTTAGAACTCCGTGTCGTTAACCTGAGATGAACCCAGCGTTTATTTGTCATCACTCAGCGCGAGAATGCCTTTAAGCCAGCGTCTGTTCTAATTGGCCGAGGCTCTCGGTCACGAGGTGCTGACTCAGTGTCGCGGTTTCCAAGGAGACGGCGGAGAAAGTGGAGGAGGCGCGGGTTCGTAAGGGGGCAGAAGTAACGGGACGTACAAGGTGAAGGAGTCATGTAGGAAAGTTAAAGGGGTGTGTGGCTTAAGCGTGAAACAAGCGAGTTCAGCTGGCATGCTGTGAATGGCATAAGGTGGGAGAGAGGAAAGATGGAGGTAGATAAGTGTCTCCCATTTAATGAATGGAGCTCATCAAAAATACACCCTCTATGGCCAATCTGCAGAATCCATGTATCATTGGGCACTCAGCATTGTATGGTGATCACTGTTACCTCTGAGGTTCTAAACGCAGCAACAATGAACGGAATAAGGGAGACTAAAGCAGAGGGATGTCAGTGATTTAACGAGCTAAATGATCAAGGCCTGAGGAGTGAAAGGTGCATCCTGCAGGGTGAGAATGAGATTGACAGCGTGCACGGGTGAGAATGAGATTGACAGCGTGCACGGGTGAGAATGTGATTGACAGCGTGCACAGGTGTGAATGAGATCGACAGCGTGCACGGGTGAGAATGAGATCCTGCAGGATAAATGAAAATGGTGGCTTGGACGGTATGTTAGATTGGGTAATCACGCTGGTTCTTGCTGTTGTGGCTTTGTATATTGATTCACAGGCATGTTGATATTATTTTATACATTAAACATGATTGCATTGTTTATTGGTGTTTAATTGTACGCGTTCATCAAAATCACTCTACACAGATGCGTCAAAAAATGATTTACCGGTAATATGTTTCTCAACTTCCACCCCCTCAACAATTTCTATTTCTGCGCTTGACTGAATTGGCTGCTTGCTGAAATGGAATCATTCGCTGCAAAAATCTGGTGGCATTTTTATTCACTAAGTAGTTTTCATGTTAACTAGCAGTGATTCAGATGAAACAAACACAATGCCATGTGGATTCAGCCTTTGTCTTGCACTATTTTTGAAGTGATGGCCTCTCAAATATCCGGTTCACACTTCCAGTCAAACGATCCTAATAACCTCAAACAGTTTTTATCTCATGGAAGATTTTTCAACTTTCTCTAGCTAATATGAATGGTCACCAGAGTTTTACCGGGTTAGCCGTAGAAATATTTGGAAAAGCTGATACCTATCTGGGTCTCTTACTATGCATATGTGCCTGAACAAGAGACCTAAATAGGCTTGAAAGCTTGTAATCTATTATACTTCAGTTAGCCAATATAAGGTATAATCTTTACTAGAATGACAGTCTATAATATTATCTTACTAACTAGATTTGGCTTTATGGATTCTCTGTTCTGAGTCAAATCGGTTAACACGTGCCGTGGGAGTCCTAATTCCACAACAACTAAAGTCATCTTGGCTTTTATGCAAGCCATTGGTGTTTTCTCTAAGCACAATCTATATTACAGGTAAGTTATATTTTACATTTATACATTTTTTTTGTACTTTACAGTGTTTGTAAAGGACACTTGCTGTAAGAGCAGCAAAGTTGGTTTTCCTGCAGCCCACAGCCTGAGCCTTGAACACCCCACTGAGGGACTGACCAAATGAAAGATGCCACCCATGGCCTAGCCATCAAGCACTGTTGAAGCGTGTGAACACACTTGCTATGCTTCTGCCTACATGCCGATCAAGCATTCCTGACTTATACACAGAGCCCCTGACTTCAGGAAACTGTTTCATGATTTGCGATCAAGCCGCTTTCAATAAGAAAAAATAATAGGTACCCAATTTTAATGAATTATGATTGTAAATATTGATATTCCTTTTACTTTTTAATTAAAAAAAAAAAAAGACAGGTTGTCCCTAAATGTAACCGGGTGCTTCTGGATTAATGTGGGTGTAAACACAAGTGTCGTATACAGAATTTCTTAAAAGTGGCAGCTGTATTAGTAATTAAGAGTACAACATGTTGAAAGATCCTTTCTAGGTTTCTTTGCATTGTGATCATATTTCTTATATCTTACAGATGGGTACCATGAATGTATTTTCTCTAATATTTAGATTAAAGATTATCTGAACTATGAACATACTGTTTCTGCGGTTGAACCCTCTGGCAGCATGGCAAATCCACAGTATGTATCTTAAAATGTTTTATAAATTGCATTTTTATGAAAAACATATGTGTATCTATCTATCTATCTATCTATCTATCTATCTATCTATCTATCTATCTATCTATCTATCTATCTATCTATCTATCTATCTATCTATCTGTAATATACACCGATCAGCCATAACATTATGACCACTGACAGGTGAAGTGAATAACACTGATAATCTTGTTCCCATGGCACCTGTCAGTGGGTGGGATATATGTGGCAGCAACTGAACCTTTTTGTGCACAAAGTTGATGTGTTAGAAGCAGGAAAAACAGGCAGTCGTAAGGATCTGATTGACTTTGACATGAGCCAAATTGTGATGGCTGGATGACTGGGTCAGAGCATCTCCAAAACTGTGTCTCTTGTGGGGTGTTCCCAGTCTGCTGTGGTCAGAAGTGGTCCAAGGAAGGAAAAGCTGTGAACCAGCGACAGGGTCATGGGCGGCCAAGGCTTATTGATACATGTGGAGGCAAAGCCTGGCCTGTGTGGTCAAATCCAACAGACTTGCTACTGTAGCTCAAATCGCTGAAAAGCTGATGCTGGTTCTGATAGAAAGGTGTCAGAACACTCAGTGCATCACAGTTTGGTCATCATGTTATGGCTGATCGGTGTGTATGTATATATAATTAATATTAATTTTACGCACTACACTTACATGAGAGCAGTGTATAATGAACAGAGATTGTCTCTCTTGTAACATTAAATGGCTTCATGCTGAAATCACTGGGCACACTGGTTACCAGAGCAGCAGGTCCTTTCCACGAATGGCAAATGCTGTTTATAACAGTGGTCATTTTACAAATGATGGGTATACTCATCAGCCAACGTCAAACAATGGCTTTTTTTATGTTCTGCATTATTTGTTTAAAAGTTAGTTTTTTCTGCAGTGGCCACTTCATCAGACTTGTGAAATTAAAAAGTGTAATCGCTTGTAAGTGACAAGCTTAGGTCATTGACATTGATCGGTGCGACCGAATAATAATCAGTGACCTAAAGTGTCACTAATAATTGATCAGGTTGCAAAATGTATGTAATAAAATGTTTGGGTTTTTTATTCATAATTTGGGTGTGTATTTTTTTTTTCTTTACCTTGGATGACCCCTCTAACTCTGACATCAAGTGGCTGTCCTAATGAGGAGCACTGCATCTAAAATTGTGATATCCTATCTTGTCATAAAAATGTTGCAGCATGTATATACTTTTGACACCATGAATATAAATGTATACTGTGGATTTGGCAGTTGATCTTTCGTTATGATTTTAGGTATAGCTGGCTGAAGCCCTGCTGCGGCAGAAGAGCCACTGTGTGGCAAGCTTTCCTGCTTAGTGCCGGGGTAAACAGCTTCCTGGTGGCTTGTGTGATTCTGGTGGTGATCCTAATGACGGTGGAACTTCTGATAGACACTAAACTCCTCCAGTGTGAGTCGTATACATACGTTCTTTGGGGTGTACTTGTGGTGTGAGTGTAGCCAAGATGAGCAAGTTCAGCCTAACTACCTTGTATCATAGTTTGTTAAAACATTTGACCCTCAGCCAGCAGGCTGAATTGTGAATAGAAGAGAGAGAGCAAGATTTTATTAGACACTTTTTTTCCATCAAAAAAGCAAGCCTTGCATTTCACAAATTGCAGTAAATTCATTTTTCTCCTGTCTTTTTCAGTCTCGAGTGCACCTCAGTGCTCAGGAATCATCCACTGGATCAGCCTGTCAATTCTGTCCATGTTCTTTGTTGAGGTGAGAAACTACTGCTGTGGTGGAAATCTAAAGATCAATGGTGTAACCGAAAATGTTTATGAATTTAAGGTTGGAACAATAGAAAAATGGCAGACGTGATGTGAACTTATTCTTCTACATAATACCATTGAAAATAGAATAGTCATTGGCACAAGTCTAACTGACACATAGTTGAAGGAATGATACTGAGAAGTCTCAGGGTTCTTAGTTTAGGGTTTAGTTCTTAGGCGCAAAGGGGGTATTAAAATCATAAAGATAACAAAAACAGGCATGATCTAATCCACGTACAGCACAAAGGAGAGGAAGCAGGAGCTGCCAAATAAAGGTTTCAAAAATAGCTCCTTTATTACAAAATTATAATCCATCGCATGGCATACAACAGCAGGGGTACACCTCCAGAACAATTTATTAGCTGTTAGGTCAGGGCTTGACAAACCAAGAGTGCCAGGTCCCCATGCGGACTAGAAACCACTTCCTGGTGCCCAGGGGTTCCGACACCCACAGCTTTCCTGTGCGTATTAGTGTATGGTGTTAGCATGTGTGTACATGAGCGTAGAATGTTAGTGTCTGTGTGTGTTGCTGTAAGGTGTTAGTGTTTATGAACATAATATGTTACTGTGTGTAAATGTTACTGTATGGTGTTAGCATGTGTAAATGTATGTTAGTGTATGGCAAGGCTTGAGATCCAAACCAAATTTGGTAAAGCTTTGATTTTTTTTTCTCTCTCTCTTTTTTTTTTATTTTTTTTTATTTAGACGGTTTTAAGAATTGTTATTCTTGGTATTTGGGAGTACATTGAAAATAAAGTTGAGGTAAGTCATTTTGTATTATGGTGCAAATGCTAACTTGCATGCACACTTTAATTAATGTAGTCCTTGTTTTTAATCGTGTCTGTGTACAGAGACAGAGGGAATCCTTTGGAAGTAACTTCGCAAAGAATAGTCAAAACTTAAATAAAGGGGATATCCATCCGTCCTCATTATTTTAGTACTGCATCAGCGCTGATGAACGGACACTTGATTCCAGCTTTAGAAAGAAGTAGCTATCCAAGGCGGCGTGTCTACATGTACATGTGTTAGAAATAAATAAAAATCTCAAAAAATATTTGTTGCAACAAGCACTACTTCTTATTAATTTCACAATACATATTTTGGAGTTTCAGCTTTAGTTGTATGATGGTTATGTGGAAGCACAAATACTACATTTCAATACTGTACTTTTAAGCAACGTCTTTATACATTCTAGCGCCGGAGCTTTTGTATACTGTAATATTATACAGACAATCAGCGTGTGGCGTAAAACCACCATACGCACTTCAATGCATATAATAGATGTGTGGTCGTTTTAATATAGGATCTTCTGACGTTAACGGCCAATCTTTATGATCTTATCTTCAGTATATTAATATAAATTGTAGGTTGTTAATTCATTTTACTCTGAGCAGGTCTGAGCCCCCACTTCTTATCCTGCCCTCCTTAACTGAAGCTGATATGTCCCGGGAACTTCAAATTGACAAATGCTAAATTATCGTGTAGTTATTCATTTCTGGCAAAATGCCTCTGTGAAAATATCCAGGAGAATCCCTTCTAGAAAATATGAAGCCAACATGTAGCTCTGTACATGGTATTAAGATATGATCCCAAGCTCCTCACGCTGGAATTCACTGGGTACACAGACTGGCAAGTCCCAGGATCTTGGCTGTTGTAATTCGGTAATATCCACAGTGCTATCACTATTCTAGAGCTCATCTGTTTCCCTGTGAGAGGCCTCTGTGATGTTCTCTTTTTAAAGAGACAATCTTTTTATCTTTGACCACGGCAGGTGCTTGATGGGGCATTGATTATTCTCTCATTGGCTCCTATGGTAGCCTCAACTGTTGCAAATGGCCCAAGCAGTCCATGGGATGCCATAAGTCTTTTCATTTCCCTGAGGATATGGAGAGTGAAAAGAATTGTAGATGGTGAGTAATATGTGCCTAAATGTTTAGAAACTGAAAATTAAGGTACTTATACTATCTTGTGCAGATTAATATTTTATGTGAATTATTTGGAATGTCAATTTGCTGCATTTGTAAGGGTTAATAATTGTTTAGATTTATTTATGCATTGTTTCGATAACATTAGTAAGAATGATGTTGCCAATTTGATGGTTCTGGCAGCTGTTGTGGATGTACATCTCCCCAGGAAGCTAAGCCAAGCTGAAGACACACTTTGATTCAGTTGCTGAGTATTATTGGTGTTCTAGTCCCCAAGCATCTTTTGGATGTCCCTCTGGGGTTAACAATGCAATCTCTCTGTCTGTTCAGCTTATATGTTGCCTGTTAAAACGGAGATGGAGATTGTGGTGCAGCAGTATGAAAAGGCAAAACTGATACAAGAGGAGCAGCTGGACAGACTGACACAGATGTGCCAAGAGCAAGCGGTATGTTAAGTTTTCATCAGCGGCCTAGTACCAAAATCCTAGTGATCAGTGCTCTGAACTTAATGTACTAATTACTATTATGTTCCTTGAGAAACATTATGTGCTGCAGCACACTGTGTATACAAGTCGGTGCCACTGCAGTAGTTTGTCACCACAACTACTTCAGTTGTAAGCAGAAATACACTGGAAGTTTTATATTAAAATGGATCATATAATAATAGCAACTAGTGTAGTGATGATGTCATCATTAACACTCCATTGGTTGCTTTGGTTATAAGAAATATGCAACATATTCACTTTTATACATAACCCCTTAGATGTCTGGACTAACCAAAAAACTAAAATATACTTAACAACCATTTTCCATTGTATAGTTTAACAGGATTTCAGGAACCCAGCCCGTGATTAAAGATGCATAACAGTGTTTTACTACCCCATTCCCACCTAGTGCTCTGGTATTAACAAGACTGGAAAATGTCCATGGAGTGCCAAACGATCACTCTTTCAATCTTTTTGTTGAAAACTAAAGAATAGTTTGCATCGTGTAGAACTGCTCACAACCCAGCTGCACTTGCTCTGTAACAGCAGTTGGTATTGTGTTTAAAGTTGACAGACTGCCAAGTTTAAATAGCAGTGTTGTACAGCGTTAAGTTATGATTGGATTGCAAGTTTAAAAGGCACATCAGAGCAACATACACACGTGTGCCGGTTTACAGCAGACCAGACCGAAATAAAACCGGAATAATACATGCTGTCAGCTTCCACCACTGCATTTTGCCTACTGACAGGATATACCGTGGAATTGCCATATAAAGAAACTGTCCAAACGCTATAGCTAATCACACACACATCACACACACATTACACACATGTGTAGTAGCGAAATTAATAATCTAATTGAGGACAAACAGTGTCTTGTACACTTAATGTCCAGAGGAGACGAAAAGGTATTCTGAGAATTGTTTCCTAGTTTCCCATTGGCTGTTTGACTAGTATAGACTTATTTACTGTTATTGAACACTAATGGTAAATGAGCTCATTAAGTGTAACCCTTTTAGGCTTTTATAATGTTTCTTAACCCTTTGTTCCCCTTTTCCACATTTGATTAACCTGCACAAGTTATACATCATTTTGTTCAAAAATAGGGCCTTCTTTTTAAAACCATAGAAATACATAAAACATAATTATTGGTGAAAATAGATTAAAAAAAGAAAACTACACTAAAATAGAAAAACAAAATGTGTAATCTTGCTTAAATTTTGTTCTACACTTTAGGTATCACAGCATATGGGGTTTGGGGTCATGTTTTTTATGTATATATTTTTAGTGGAAGGGCTGAGGTGCATTTATTAGAAGAAACATATTTATTATATATATTTTATTCATAATTCATTATGTTCCCTTTGTTCCCCATTTTTATTTTATTTCATTTTTTGGATGGGGAGAAATAATTTGTCTCCCTCTCCTCCTCCTGATCTGTCTCGCACTGTGATCAACAAGCAGGGCTTCTTAGCCCTACAGTGTGGGTTGCAATATGTGCGATCAGCCAGCAGAGGGGAGCAGTGTGAGAGCCCACTAGGGTCTAGAAAGGCCCTGTTGTCCTCAAGTGAACTTCTGGTGGGTGTCAGCAGTGACACCTCCCGGAAAGGAATGCCCGATTGCGTGATCAGGCATTCCTTGAATGACCGTGTACCAGGTCTTTTGGCAAGCGGTGTCACACTTTCAGCTGGCTTCTGCCAACGAAAATTCTACCATGTAGCCACCGCTGGAACAAAGTCAGGACACACAGATGCGTCCTAATCCGGCTTTTTGCCACAGGTTATAAGGACGTACCAGTAAGTCCTAAGTGAACTGAAAGGGTCACGGTATTGTTGCCCTAAATATTGCTTGCACATTACATACAATTTCACCTGTCCACCTAGTGCAACAACTGCATTCCTTACCACCACAGCCTGATGACAGGAGAAGTTTACACAAGCTCATAATCTGCGATTATCTCCTGTTGCTTCCACTGGTTGGTAATCTTTTTATATTATTATTATTATTTATTTATGTATATACTTTACATGACAGTACAGCTCGCTGCCCAGAGAATGGGTATTTCTTTGGCAGAGTTCCTGAAAACTGAGGGTCTTATAAAAATAAAAAAAATTCTCCTGTATGTTGCACACTTTATATTATTTAATAATAAAAAAGTGCTTTCACCTCTCTTTCTCCTGACCTAGCTAGCCCTGCTTTTATCATTGAAAAAAGTCATGTGCTTCTCTTTGGAGTGTTTGATTTTTTTCACTTGAATGATCTAGATCTAAGCTTGTTAGCCTTATCTCATGGTATTAACTCCAACTCCTCTTATTGTACTGGCCAGCACAAGACTTGTGTGTTGCTTCATGTATATTAAGTATTGCAGGGAAAAAAATGCCTTGACCCCCCACTTCCACCAGCCCAATGAAAGATTAGAAGTATATAGTGCCGTTCCATGCTGATGACATACTATTCAGTAATTCTGTTTTGTACACTTGAACTCTTTTCTATATTTTCTTGATTTTTATCATTAACATGCCTTGACATTTTTGTATGGTTTCCTTTTCCACAGTGGATTTCCTCATGTCATTGTCCATTTCTTTATGAAATTATATTATAAAGCAAATTAATACAAAATAAAGCTAAGGATTCAGATTTCTATACTTAATATCTGCAGTTATACTCATAATCATGATCTGCTTACTTTTATATACCAAGGTAGACAGAGGGTGAGCAGAATCCCATAGATGTTCTTCAACAGGTCAGGTAAAGAGACTGTGCAGTTATGTAGCGGCATCTTAGAACCTGTTGAAGAACAACCTGTTAGTCCTTATCTCAGGTGGCTGTACAACAGTAGCTAAACCACACTTTCTTAAAAGGGGACACTTAAAGGGAACAAAACAGAACCAAAAGTGGACTGCTTAGCAGCAGGGGTTGATTTGTGGTGAGCACTGGTAGCAGAAAAGGGGTAATGAGTATGAGTGAAGGGACCCATCCTGCCAATGTGCCAACCAGGAATTATTACTTTATCTACCATGGCTAGCAATATCTGGGAATGCTACTAAAACATCATCAAGTCAAATTATCCCACTTCTATGGCAAGGAACAAGGCATTTTATTAAAAAAAGTTGTCATCTTTAAAACACATGTTTATTTAATCAAAAGGAATCTGAGTACATATATACATATATATTATACACCGATCAGCCATAACATTATGACCACTGACAGGTGAAGTGAATAACACTGATAATCTTGTTCTCATGGCATCTGTCAGTGGGTGGGATATATTAGGCAGCAACTTGATGAGTTAGAAGCAAGAAAAATGCGCAAACATAAGGATCTGAGAAAGTTTGACGGGGCCAAATTGTGACTGGGTCAGAGCATCTCCAAAAATGGAGCTTTTGTGGGGTGTTCTCTTCAGAGGTCTAATGGAGTGCATATATATATATATATATATATATATATATATATATATATATATATATATATATATATATATATATATATATATATATATATATATATATATATATGTATATATATATATATATATGTATATATATATATATATCACACACCCAATATGTAGGTGACTTGATAAAGGCACCAATCTGTTTTTCAGAGAACACACAAAAATGAAGGTAGCATGTGAAAGAATGTATGCACATGGTCAGCTGTAACTACTGACCTTTTGAACCCATGGCCTCTGGAACTTTACAGTCTTTTCATTTAACACTAGATGGCAGTCACTATATTCATAACATCAAATCATCAAAATGTAATGGGATCAGCTCCCTTCAGTAAACAAATCCTTCCTGCTGGGCAAATGACTTACTATCCTCTTTGTAATCTGCAGAATAATAACTTGCTCTAATAGCACACATAACAGCTTTTTTATCTTCCCAGGGTCCCATAAAAATGTTATTATTTCTCATTTCTTTATAAGCCAATGATACCTTTTTATGGTTGATATAAGGTCTTACTTTGCATTTTTACCATGATATGTTCTATTTCTCCCAGTTTGAGATTAGGCAGCTGAGAGCCCACCTCGCACAACAGGACTTGGATCTGGTAGCAGAGAGAGAAAGAGCCTTAAAGCTTCCGCATGAGCTTCAAAAACAAAATGAACGCTTCAAGGTGATGCCAAATTCTGATGATGAAACAACAGAAAACATCACAGAGCTGGCTCATGGTGAGTAGATTATACCTAGGTATCTCTGTACAATACAATTACATATACATAAATAGAATTAGGCGGTCACATTCATCATCTACAAAACACAGGACTTTTGATCAATAATACGCTCGTGCATAACAGCGAGGTCATGCCGAAAACACTGTAAGTGCATTCTGCTTTTCCTTCTTTTGCAATACATGAAGATACTGCACCATTTGTTTTCTTTGGTTCACTTATAGATCCTATAGAAGAAATAAAGATCTGCTTGTATAACGTTTTCTGAAGAGCCTCCTGTACTCATAGTTTGTGAGTGCAGCTATAACACTTTTTTTTACTGGATTTATGTACCCACGGGATTACACTATTATATTTAGTTTTTTTCCCTACATGCACATGCGCTCCTGTTCTTGTTGTACCTGTTTTTGAACATTGAGAGGAGTGTTTTTGAGGGTTGCTGCAGTGCTTTCTTGGGAAGTATATTTCATATTTTATACTTTTATACTTTTATATAGGTATACTCCTATACCTTTGCACTATTTACATGTTATTGGTGTCATTTATATTATTAAGCTTTTTTATCTACAACCATGTGATTGTTATCACATACAGCAATGTATTTATCTTTCGCACTGCCCTTGGCCAGAACCTCCAGCTGTCTCTCCTGCTTAGCGCCGGGATATGATATTGTATTCTACCACTCTGCCTTAAAGACACCAGGTGCCTAGAAATGGCATGCTATGGAGGCTGTGTCACACAATAAGCAGCCATAATGCCAAATCTAAATGAATTCCAATCATATTCTAAATCTCTCGTCAAGTATTTTATTTTTTTTATTCCACTGGCGCTCTACAGTACACATTAAAATACAGTGGATGCTAGGATTTCCAGTATGAAACGTGCCAGGGTCTCAAGCACCAAGTAGGTCTACCTGAAGTTCATTTGATGTTTGGGCTATCTTGAGACAACTCTGGCACCAGTAGTTTTCCTTGTATTTAGCAATTCTCACACACCCCAAAAAATGTTTAGGTGAGATTTTCTTCTTTAATGACTTGTCAATGTCTGTCACTTAGCTCACACATATGTACATTGAAATCTAAATGATGCAGTATACCCAAGTACAAAAGTCTTACTTTAAAAAAATATATAAATAAATAAAACTCGCTAGGAACAGTAAAGATGTGGCGTTCGCTACAAACAAGGGTTGCTCTATCAAATTCAATAAGTGCCTTTAAGTTTGGCTCAATTGTTTTGTGTTTGCAAAAGTTAAGTTAAGAAATAAGAAGCCGTTTTAGGGTCAGGAAGGATTTTTTAGACATAATTTGGAATCGCTGCAATGTGGGATTTATGTCTTCTTCTACATCTGCAAGAGGGTTGAAGTTGATAGACTTGTCTTTTTTTCTATTTCTATCCCTAAATACTGTATATATACACACATTCACTTTGCTTGGACTCCAGTGCATTTTTATCATTTACATTTTGATTTAAGATGAATGTGTAATGTATGTATTTAAAGAGAGGAATATCTCTTTAATGAATTTGTCTGGGAAACATAACATTTCTTTTACACATAACAGGTATGTATGTTTTATGGGATATTTTTACCCAAGGTGTGGCTGAGTTCCAGTGAGCGGTTTCTGTATTAGCTATGTGGTATGATGTGTTGTCGTAATGTGGGGTTAGTTGATTGATCTTGAAGTCTACAAGCCTTTTTAGCATATAAAATGCTTATAGGGCTTCTCTGGAACCGTATAATGATGAATTCTTGCAAGAGCCTTAGTTTTAATTAAAACATGCGAATAAAAATAGTGAAACTGCATGCAGTTTATGCTCCTCCACACGTACTCCTTTCTAATGTCGCATATATGGTCATGCAAAGCTTATCTGTTAAGCATGTCACTGAGCGAGGTATCGGAGGTGAAGTGGCGTGTGTGGATGTGTGTGGTAAGGTGGCATTAACCATTAATTATAGATGGGAACAATGATTTGATTGAACATCAGATAGCTGAACCGCTGTACGTGGTTCCTAGAGTCTTAACAGCCCACAGCTACATTCAGGCTCTTTCTAAACTTTCACATTAGGACACAGCCCTCCTCTGACTGCAGGCAATTCAGCCGCAACACGGCCAAAAAAGCTTTTAAACCCAGACCGGGAAAACAGACTCGTTCCATCTCATTGTCAAATTTAATTGTCGTCTTTAGGATGCAGAAAGTTAGCGGTTCGAGTCGTATACAGCGCAGAACATGTTGAACAGAAAACATCTGTTTATTTCACCTGCAGACCGCAAAGTGCTGTACAGAGCTGTCAGTGTTCCCAAAGGGCTGTGGGATATACAGCTCTCCGGGAGAAAGGAACATTTGTCAAAACGGCAACTCTTATACCGATTAACTATCAAGTACATCAGCTAACACTCCGTTACCATTACCCAACTTGGAAAACAGGGTCATACTTAGACCTTATAAACTACAGTTACAATCGCATCCCCGTTATCATGTCTCTGAAATATGGTTGGGAATAACAGATGATGTTGTAGCTATAAATATATAATTAATAAGATTGAAGAAAAAAAGAAAAGTCCATTATGCTCAGCTTTTCCAAGATAAACATGCACTGACCCAGGTGAAGGGAGGCTTTCCAATACAAAGTGAGTACGATTTAACAGTGTCATGATCCTTAAATGTGGCTACACTTCAGCCTTCTAAATCACAAATCATGAGATCTAAACGCATTAGGCAAAAAAAATTTATTAGACCTGATTTTAAAAAAAAGCCAAGCATGGTGGGTAACGCTCTGCTGTCAGAACCCATTTCCAGAAGCCCAGTAAGAGCTGGGAAACCAGACACATAAAGGGTGTCCCACTGTTACTGAGTACTTAAAACTGATAAACCACAAGTACCTTCAGTGATGCCGTTCCTGTAACACTACAGTACTTAAAAACCGCAAGTGTAAATCTTTTCTCACCACTCTACTATTGAACAGGTCACCTGCCATCAACACAGCTTTCCAGCTTGTATGAGTTTTACTGCTTAGCTGTGTTGCCTGCTAGAGAAGAGGGCGTAGAGGGTGGCTGTATTAAATTATGGCAAATAATGGATGGGAAGAGACATGTTCATAGGGAAAGGCCGTATGGATTAGTAGGAGGATTTGCAGAGAAATGATATCTGGAATATTGCATTGCTATTTTTGGAAGGGATGTGATGTTTCAATATGGAAGTTATGGTAAGGTTTTTGCACTAGTAGTTACAAAGATGTTAACCTGTAGTTGGGGAGGTAACATTATGCTCCTCACCTTCTCTGTGCTCCAACAATTCTCACCACTGATTGGCAGCTTGAAGCAATCTTACAGGAAAGCACTTCCACTGAAATCGTTCATTTACAACAGGAACCATCCATACAATATATGGCCAAAAACCTGTGGACACCATTCCTGATTATTAAGTTTACGTGTTTCAGCCTTACCCCTTGCAAACAAAGGTATAAAGTCAAGACGAACATTGGCAAGAGAATACTGAAGAGCTCAGTGACTTTAAACGTGGTGCTGTCAGCAACATAAACCACAAGCAGTGTGTGGCGGGAGCTCCGTAAAATGGGTTTCCACAGCTGAGCGACTGCACACAAGCCTAAGTTCACGATGTACAATGCCAATGGTCGGCTGGAGTGGTGTAAAGCACACTGGCACTGGACTGTGCATCAGTGGAAACGTGTTCCCTGGAGTGATGAATCTGGGTTTGGCAGATGCCAGTGCCTGGTTTTAAAAATGCTCTTTTGGCTGAATGGGCACTAATTCCCACAGATTCGCCACAGTCCTGTGAAAATCCTTCCCAGAAGGGTGGAGCCTGTTATAGCCACAATGGGGGGGCATGTCCTGTGAATAGGACATTAGTGGGCAAATCGGTGGCTGAGGTCTATGCAGCCTTAAGCGATGGCCTAAGACTTGGCAATATATCTTTTGTTTTAGAAAGCCAGCCCACTTAGGTAGTTTTCATGTATTAATTAATATTTATCTACTTCCGCTTATCTATCCACTCTAATCCAGCAGAAGGGCAGATATTAGCATAGTGAGGGAACTTAACATGTATGGTTATATGCGCAAAGCTGTCCTAAATATAAGACCTAAGGTCACTGGAAAAACAGCAAACTAGATGGGCCAAATGGTTCATATTTTTATATATTGTTATTGCGTAATGCAGAGGTATCCTGACATGGGAAATCTTTAATATACAAATAAACTCTATTTGTATTTTTGTTGCTAACGAACATCCTGTTTGACGCATTATTTCCGATACTTTGTGTTTCTCAGAGGTAATCACGAAGGATGACATGAACAATTACATCACACAGTATTACAATGAACCGAGCAGCGGTAAGTGTTCTAAATTTCTAAAGTGTAATGTGTGTGTAAGCAAAATATGTACATAGTATACATCAGGGCTCAACAAACCCCAGGTCGCCATGGAAACCAGAAATCACTACCTGGAGTCTAAGGTTTTTTCAGGGACCACTGTACTTTGCATAATGGAGGCCCTTGCATTGCGGGGGTCGTGCTGCCAACACGACTGCCGGGCCTCTTCCTCAGTCCCAGCACGCGGCCCGAGTCTGAACGCGGGGAGAGCATGTCATTTCCCGGTGATCAGATGAAAGCAGCATGTGAGGTGCACGAAGGAGCAGACAGAAGAGCTGGCCGGAGCCACAAAGTTAGAAGTACAAATATAGTGTGTCTGTATGCATCTGGAAGTATGTTTGTGGGTTTATTTTACTGTATGTATGTGCGTTAGTGACGGAAAATAAGGCTCCTACATTTTTTAACTGGCTGCTAAATATAAACCAAATTTGTCAACCCCTGGTGTGTCTATAACCAAGTACGTCTGTAACGAAATATTTTCCATATAGAACCGATACTTATAATTCACTAAAAGGAGAGGGTCCTGGGGTATTGGAGAGCCTGTAAATTACATACTGAAACAGATACATATTTAACATAGTTTCTAATACTGGGGGAAGGGAAAACACAGCTCTCTTTTCTCCAACTCTCAAAATGCATAGTTCTTTAGATATTTTGAAAATACATTTCATGATGCTGATAACTGAGCATTAACCCTGCTTAGGTGTATCTGTATATATACACATGGATCAGCCATAACATTATGACCACTGACAGGTGAAGTGAATAACACTGATAATCTTGTCATCATGGCACCAGTCAGCGGGTGGGATATATTAGTGAACATTTCGTCCTTACAGGTGAGGAGTTAAAAGCAGGAAAAAAAACATGATGGCTAGACGACTGGGTCAGAGAATCTCCAAATCTGCAGCTCTTGTGGGGTGGTCCCGGTCTGCTGTAATCAAAAGTAGTCCAGGGAATGAAAAGCTGTGGTCATCGGCGGCCAAGGCTTATTGATACACGTAGTGGCAAACTTTGGCCTGTGTGGTCAATTCCAACAGACTTGCTACTGTAGCACAAATTGCTGAAAAGGTTAATGCTGGTTCTGATAGAAAGGTGTCAGAACACAGACCAGTCAGGTTGCCCGTGCTGACCCCTGTCGACTGCTGAAAACACCTACAATGGGCATATGAGCATAAGAACTGGGCCATGGAGCAATGGAAGAAGGCGGCCTGGTCTGCTAAATCAGGTTTTCTTTTACATCACGTGGATGGCTGGGTGCGTGTGCGACACTTACCTGGAGAACGCCTGGCACCAGGATGCATCCACGGAGGCCACACCTCACAACTTACAGAACTTAAAAGATCTGCTAACGTCTTGGTGCCAGATACCACAGCACAACTTCAGAGGTCTAGTGGAGTCCATGTCTCTGTGTGTCAGGGCTGTCTAGGCAGGAAAAGGGGGACCTACACAATATTAGGCAGGTGGTCATAATGTTATGGCTGATCAGTGTGAGAAAAAAAAAAACACTTTAGGGGATATAGTCAGTGTGGCATTTGTCACGTGCTTATAGAACTGGGGTACATGTTATGCAGCTGATGATGGAAAAAAGTGATCATAGGGTACAGGAAAGAGAACCACAACCACTTCTATTGTGTAAGATGGCATACATCAAGCTAGACCCGTGTCTGTTGAAACAGCGGCCATTAAGGGGGAACGGGCGCTGACAAATGTTTCAGCAAAAATAACCTATCGAAGCTGGAAAGTGTGGTTTTACTTGTATAAGATAGACAATGTGTAGTAATGTATAATTTGGATTGCAAATAAGCAAACACCACCTTATGCTTTTAAGCAAAAGGGCATTTTTCCGTTGCACAGAGGGTGTCTGTCAATATTATTAGACTCATAACTATCTGAAAAACACTGTTTCTGAAGCAGTATTCTGCATCTCTGCCCTGAGTTAACATAATTAGCATTTAATATGTCAGTGTGAGCGGTTTGTTGATCCAAATAATAGCTGAACTGCAACATGTGTGGTTTAATTAGCTAAATAATGAGTAGTGGAAAAATATACAAACGCACCCAGAAATGGTAATTCTAGAAACCCAGAGAGTGTATGGGGATTTTTTTCCCCCCTTTCTTTTTGATCTGTTGCTCTTTGCATTTTACCACCATACTACTAAAATAAACACATATTACCTACAGAGAGTGTCGTTCCTGGTAACTGCATCATCACTACAGCAGCTATTGATGTTCATCACCCCAACATATCATCAGACCTTTATTCTGCAGAAGTACAAATCACCCCAGAACACAACAGCACCTCAAGCAGTATAACCTCAGGAAGTGTTTCCAGATCTCCAGAAAGTTCAGAAACACTAGCCCAGAGTATTAGCAGCCAGGTCTTCTGTTCTTCCACAGACTGTAGCACAAGGGAGGAGTCTACAGATTATTGTCCTCTGGCCGGAACAACCAGACGCATAGTAAATAATGCTCAAGAACTCTCATCCTCTTTTTCAGAAGATGTATCATTCCTTCAGAAAAGCCTCGATCCAGCCAACCTTCATTTGCGTAATCTTGCAGGGCCATATAAATCTAGTCCCAAACATGGTAATAAGATGAACATTTACCATCCACAAGGATTTGGCATGTTTCAGGACAAGTCAGTAATTCCACTAAACCGCCCTCTGCTAGAAAGTAAACCTATAGATGCCGAGTTAAAATGTACTAGAATTCCAGATTCAGCTAGAAACAATTCTTGAGTCCAGTTTCATGGCTATTTTGGATAGTCGCATAGTAGAAAAAACAAATGCTTATCAGGGTCATGAATCTTAGCAGCTAAAGTCACGGAGCAGGATTCTAGATCATTCACTGTGACAAGGAGCAGAACTCAAGCTATTTTCTTCATTTGGCAGTCTACATCAGCAATCTAAGATTACTCTTCTCAGGATTTATGCAACAGTCTAGATTGATTTTTTTCCCATTTGACCTCATATAACGGTTTACAAAACATGTAATGCATGTATTCAGGAACAAATACAATTAGAAGTACTACAGGGGGTATATTTTCTCTACTATTTGCAGACACAGATATTTATATGTCTTGAATGGGGAGAAAGTATGTTTCAGTGTTGACACAATTGTCAATTAATTGTGATCATAAACAAATTTTGTACAAATGCTGCAATATTTTTCAATGCACAACACATTTTTGGCAGTACTCAATATGGAGATAATAAAAGCAACTTGAACAAAAACGCTAATTCTTTGTTGTGGTTTTTTTTTTGGGGGGGGGACCGTTTCACCTGCTAAAAATATTCATCTGGTTCTGCTGAAAATAAAAAGATTAGAAAAAAAAGTAAAAAAGTATTCCAAGATTGGCAGTGTTTTCTCATGGCCCCCATGCACAGTATCAAGAGCTTGGTCATATAGTGTGGTCTTTGCAGAGCCTATTGATCAAGTCATAAAGATGCCTCAACATGCAATCTATTAGCGATGCCTTCATAAGGGGTTGTGCCAGCCACGATTTGCAGCGGAATCGCACAAAAACATATTGTTTTTATGGGTCACCCAGCAGCGTTTATCCAAATGTACAAAGATTCTCACCAGTGCAAAGTATCAGACTTTTATTAAACTATTATGATACATTGGTGGTAAAAAATACATTTCATGACCTGAGTGAGTACCTGTATTATTCTCTAGGCTTTCGGTTTTTCAGATACATTTTTCAAACTCCGTTCTGCAATTAATAAAATTATTTTTTGTAGAAGTAAGAGTTTTCCCCTACATCAGCAGGATGTCAACTATTTTTTCTTAAGAATTTCAGTCATTTCTGGAACCGCCTAAAAAGGAAACAAGATAGGATATAAACAAAATTGATAAACCTGGGTAAAAACACGTTACTATACAAGATTTCCCATGACAAGAAATGTCCCGTCGCATGATATTATATGCAGAAATGCTTTCTGTTCAATACACAGTCCTGCAGTGATAAACGGTATATTATCAACTAGCTTTCAGTATTGTGTCTAATATCACTTGTATCAGTAATTCTCATTTCTAATGGTTTATTTATGCACATATATCACTCTTCCTTTCGCCTAGAATAAGAATCAAGGCACCCCTGCAGTCACCAGGAAGGTGGCAAATTCATCATACATGATCTACTTAGGAGTGTTGTGAAAGCTGCCCATTGTGATCTCAAAGTATGTTTTTGTGTATGTATGAAGACCTTGGAATGAGTGACAATACCCCTACATAGCAATGACTGAGGCCACCGGCCTAGAAATACTACATTCTACCATTACTACTGCATTGCATCAGCCTTGCGTGAATATCCCCATGGGAGGGGACAAGGTGTCCTCTCGTTCTTGCCACGTTCCTCTTTGATGAAAACATTCCTTCAATTATTTATAATATCTACGTTTCCATCAGGTGGAATTAATATGCTACTGCAAAATTTATCGAGGAAATTGTCTACATGTTGTATCCTGCAAGTGGCCGTGTCTTGGATCCTGCCAGCAGGCGTCAGTTCAGGAACAGCATTAAGCGCTGGCACTCGCCACCTGCTTCCCCGAGCAGACAGGCAACAGGCACATAGGGCCAAACATGTCCTAACCGGTTAACTGCAATCCTCTTTCCCTTTATACACATAAGGCAATATAACTGCATGGGACATATAAACTTTCCAGTATTCCTAAATACTTCTCTGAAGGAATAAATAATATCCTGTACATTGTGGAAATCTACTTTCACCGCGAAAACATAGAAACTAGTAGTATATTTTTCATTTGCAAGGCAGGTGAAGCTTTAGCACTCATATTTACAAACATGATCGATGGCTATAGCTTTTGCCCACGTTACGCAGATTTTATTTAGATGTGGCATCTAAAGGACAGACAGTAAACCATTACTACTTAGGTCTTCTAACCTAGACTTTTTGATTAACTTTGGTAGTTTAATTACAATTATTTATTGTTTTATATAGCACCATCAAATTCCATAGCGCTATACAACGAAAGGTAATTTTACAATAACCACAATTAACTTTAATGAGGATTAGCACAGCAGATAACGGCAAACAACTTTGGAGAATTAATTACCTTAAATAAGTCTGCTACCAAACCATAGTCTGCCACTTGGAAGATTGGAGCCTCAGGATCCTTGTTAATAGCTACAATGGTCTGAAAATAAAAGGACGTGTTAACGTCAATGACCAATGCCTACAGGCTACATACAATTACCGAGGACTGCTCAGAGTAATTTGTTATTTAGGATTATTTTCAGATATATATTTTTGCTACACAATTTTTACACTGCAGCATTTCTGTGTATTTCTCTACAGGGTCTGTACATATCAATACATGCAGCATTACCTTGCTATCTTTCATCCCAGCCAGATGCTGAATGGCCCCAGAGATCCCAACGGCAATATAAAGCTCCTGCAAGTAGGACAGAATGATCCATTATAGAAGCAGCTGTACACGACAGAAGTACAGGACATCAGTTTATCTTGTTACTGGGAGGCAGCGGACAGCACTGACACCTTTTCGGCTCAAGGCCCACATCACAGGAAAACAGATTTGCACAAGGTTACGTTACAAAGCCATTCTTACCAAGGCAACACTTGGGCCACTGCCATAGAAAACACTGGAATGTTTCGACCGACCGACTGAACGAGAAACGAGTTTGTTTTACCTTGATAAACATGGCTTATATTTAATTTATTGGACATTTTAAAGGCAGAAATCTATTTAATAAAGTGGGGATTCCTTACGGTAACGTTCTTATTACTTTAAGAGTAGGCTACCATCATTATGCCAAACACCCCGCTCTCCCAATCACGTTTGTATTTTGATATTTAAAGTTTCGGTCATATCTCCCCTCTCCTTTGTCTCGAAGGTAATGCACCACACCAATATGTTTCCATTATATATATATATATATATATATATATATATATATATATATATATATATATATATATATATATAACATCTGTCCCATTCTAATATCAAGAAATCTCCAATATTGTAATAAATTATTGTATTATTTGTAATTCTAAAAAAAAAACGTACTGATCAATATATTAAATATTTGGAATATCACATGCTCACGAACACCTTATGGTTACACATTCTTAACAGGTACCACATTGCACTTTTCATATAGTATCCGCAGAACATGTCGATACAACATTTTGCAGCTTCTACAAACACATCAGGAGGTCACAGAGAGACATATAACATGTATGTGAAGATGTCCACAATCTGTACTACCGAGAAGCGGTGTTGAAGTAAACAAAAATAAGACATGTGCCTCTAGTCTGTACACATAATACACATAATATATTTTACTGCCAAATCATGCAACAGTCTGCTACAGGGCAGATATCACATCAATGTCAAATCCAACAAAACTGCTTTCATTAGTTACATCTTTCAGAAATTCCTTTTCTTTACAGCAAAATGCGTAATTTCTTTAGAAACAATTTCCTAAGTATTCCCTGAGCATTTAAGACCTTCTTAACCCAACGATCGTGCATTTCATTGATAAATGCAAGAAAAACTTACAAATAAAAGTGTACAACACTGTCCTGTCTAACAAAACTAAAGACGTTAACCTTAGTCTGTGATTAGTCAAGCCGTATTTTCACATTATTGTTAAAATAAATCAACAGAAAGCACCACACATCACATTTTCATATGAGCTGGTAATAGATTCCTTAGAAGTAATTGAAGAATGGAAGGCGACCCTATTTTATTTCAAACGGATCTAAAATTGAAAAATCCAGGCTGCTCAAATAAAGTCCATAAAACTTAACAGAAACAGGTTTTTCGGAGCAGCAGAATGTGGAAAAATCCTATGCATAAAACTTTAAGGAGATGGGAGGAGGGGAACGAACCGAAGGTGGGGGGCAATCTTACTTTCTTATTAAGCCCCTTAAAAAGCTCTGGGCTGACAGCCTCCTTCATACTGAATTATCCGGCTCAGCCTTTAACAGCATTTGCAAATTGATTCGCAAGTCCTTGGGGGAGCCGGAAAAACATTAAATTGCTGTAAAATATTCATATGTCAGTGCATTTAGCTGAAAGCAGTTGATGTTCTGCTCCCAGGGGGTTAAACGGAAAAGCAATTTGGCAAGCATGTTTTGGATCCCCCTTTAATCTTGCTAATTAACCCTTTTAGAGCCAGAATGATAGACTCATTGTCTATAAGCAAGTATTGGAGTCCATGTATCAAAGAACCTTCCACACAGCCTTCAACTTGCCCTTACCCCTTCCGTCTCACAGACACAGCTATACACGTTACAGCTGGGAATTACCAAAGGGACAGCACGGACTTTCTAGGCTTCTAAGACGAGACGTTTAAATGCAAGCGTCACTCAGTTTTAGAGATTGACATGGTAACCATTTAAAAATGGCACCGTTAGTAAAGCAGACATGAATTCTAGTGAACCTTTCCAAAATTTCACTTGGCTTTTGAACACCCTTTGAATGTGACTGGTCCAGTAATGTAGTGCCTACTGTACGACTGTAGCAGGGAAACCATGTCTCTAAAAGATGTACAAATGTCATCACAGAGGCTATAGAGGGAAGTAAATGTTTATAAAATGGTTGTTATGGGAATCATTAATCTGCTTTACTGGCAATGGTTTTTAAACATGGATTTCAGCTAGCACATTACCATGAAGACTTGCTGGGTTTTTCAGATATTTAAATAACAGTACCATTTCTAGAAGGCTTCTCCATGCTGTTGCCCCGAGTCCTTAAGTCAGATCCAGAAAGGTCCCTGGTATGGGTCTAAGCAAGGGTGGTTCAGGCCATAAATGAAATAAGTCACATTACCATTTCGGAAACTAGGACAGAATAATATTGAGTATCCGTTGCCTTTGTACCTGGCCCACTTACACTTCGGGGGTGCTTACAATGCAGCATTTTAATACGGAGTGCTAGGACATGTCTAAATGTATTAACCTCTATCACTCCGGTCAATTAAATAAACTTTTGAGAGTTGTGATTTCCAGTTCCTTTACTTCACTATACATTATGGAAATCCAATCTGCCACTGACTGTAATGCAACATACTTACTGGAGCAACAATTTTTCCTGTCTGCCCAACTTGCATATCATTGGGGACAAAGCCAGCATCCACAGCGGCACGAGACGCACCAACTACGAAAAAGGAGAATGTATATTTATTTCAACTTGGCAACAGTGCAATAGCGCTGCACATTCCCTACCTTTACTTGATTACCCAAGGATGATACAGATATAGTACATGAAGCGATATGTGAATTCAACTTACAATACATACAGACTACCTAAAACTTTAAAATACAAATACACAAATATCTTTAAATATGTATCATTCACAGCTCGTATTGTATACATTTTACATAAATACACCCATTATAGGTACCTTACCTGCAGCGTGCAGCTGATCCGCCAAGTCGTATAATAGTTTGAAGTTGTCACCACTCTTCAACCCTCGACCTACAAATGGGACAGGAATATGTTATATACCAGGAATAAACCAATACGCGTTAAATAGGTCTGGCTTTAAAGTCACAGTTTGTCTCTCTGTAAAATATTATCTAAAGAGTAGGGCTTACAATCATTCCTGGCACTTTAAGGATAGGTACACACAACAGCATGCTACGCTTTTATACTGAACCTATCCAGCTCCATATGTACACTAAAGTACATGATCTATCACACCAGTGGCTATAAAGGTACACTGGAGGCGCAGTCGGGGGATACAACAAACAATCCTCAGATACAGAAATCGGCTACTAGTATGAGTTTATTATTAATCCCTTGTTTACTTGCTCCTAGTATTCGTTACACAATACTTCTGAGCAATTTCCAGACCTCTCCATTACAGGATTACAGTGACTTAGTAATATACTGTATTGTATATATGATATATAGGAAAGCACATAGCGTTTGGTGCGCTAAAGATTTGAACGCAAGCATGTAAAGCAGTCCTCTCTTACCTCCAGAGACGACGACTTTGGCACTTGTCAGTTCTGGGCGGTCACTTTTGGTCAGACTTTGCTGAAGCCATTCCGACAGCCCGACCGGTGCAGCGGGGGAGACTAACATTGAAAAAACATTTGTACTTTTTTAGATTACCTCCACATACAAACCTTGGTGTCTGTATATCTATCTAGATTAAACCACAGTGGTTCCGACTGCAAATCCCATCGTCATTTATAAAAATTATACGGCAAGGATGGTTGGCAAGGCCCCGCTAAATGTCCCAATTCTGGCGAGTCCTTTCTAATACAATCACAGCTTACCATGATACTATACAACTCTCCTGCAACTTACAGCCCTCTTTGGACTCAATTCATGAGGCATCTGTATGGTTGGATGGTTTATATGCATGTTATCCAACACGCATATAAATGTTTTTAAGGTGCTGCTGAGATAACCCCAAATACACATGTAAGAACTCGAGAGAGTAGGTGTTTGAGGTGGCTCAGTATATGCCGATGTCAGTGCCTCACTCCCAGAGATATCTAGTAACCTTTAGATATAGTAGCAACATATTGTTTGCCTGATTACAGGACTACCAAAAGGGGGAGTCATTTTAGAAAGCATTTTCGCCTTTAAGAACCAACAAAATGGTCTAGCTGTGAGGTAGGTGTCCTACATAATGTACCCCAGTCTTACCCGTCTCTAAAGTGGCACTTCCTCCTGAAGATGGAGCCACTTCAAAGGATGTCCCTCTTACCGTGAACACCTTCACAGCCTCGTCACATTTTACAGTACACAAGGCATTCCCTGCAAGATAAAGGAATAGCTGAGAAAAGGAGCAAATTCTAATGGTTTAAGCACAGTAGAAAAGCCGTTCACTTAAAAGGGTTTATAGCCCCTACTGGTGCTTGGTCAGAAAATAATGCAGTCACAATGGGGCACTATTCCATGACTACCCCAATGCTGCGATAATCCATAAACAAAAGAGACCATCACCAACAAAACAGAAAGGCCGTAAAACAGTCGAGCACAATGCACCAGAGAGCTCCCGCTAAATGGCATTTTACAGTTTCATCAGCGTTTGAACAAGGTGTTTCGCTGTTACATTGTATTGGCTTTATCTACACAGTTGACAGAAGCAAAAGTGACAGGTTAGAGCACACAGGACCTTCTCTCTACAAGAGAACACAGCAGATGACGTATTGCACAGCCTCTATGATCCTTCATAGACACACAGCGAGTAGTTCCGGCTGGGAAACAAAGGCAGCTTCCAAGGGTAAAGTATCAGAGATACTGAGATAAGCCAAGATGCTAAAGGGTGTTGGTGAGCAACATTGAAAATCTTAAGCAAATACCATATTGGCTTAAATATAGGCCACACCCGATTATAGGCTGCACCCTTATGGTTTGGTGCTATTTTAAAGGAATATATATATATATTTTTATTTACATTTAATGTATGGTAGGAGGCTCCCACCCTCCTTACCTAAACTTTAGTGTTGCAACATGGATGTAGATGCGGCAGATGCGACCTCCACTTCCTGCACCAGTCTGCCTCATCTACATCAACGTTGAGAATCAAGAATCAGGGTGGAACTAAAGTTTTTGCTCGTGTTGCCGGGGGACCGCATTTTCGCTGGACCGCACTACCGGAAGCGCTCTGCAGTCTTCTGATCCGGCCTTCCAGAAAACCTGGAGAAGGTAAAAATGCTAAACCCCGATTGTAGGCCACACCCCCACTTTAAAGATTTAAATTATGGGAAAAAAGCGCGGCCTATAATCGGGCCAATACGGTATATATATTTCTCTGTATTAGTTGGAGTATTTATCTAAACATACTGGTCGGGTATTGTTGATACAGAAACAGCGTGCTGGGGATTGTTACCGGATATATGATTTCACAAAATAAAAACTAATTATATTCAAAAAAAAAAAAAAAAAACATTAAAAAGAAAAGCTTAAATAAAAAAGGAAAAAAATAGATCTTAATTCTTTTTTTGAAGTGTAAGCTGACTGATCCAGCGATATTACTACAGGTGCGTGATTACGTGTAACAAACACCCAACGGGATTTCTCAGCCTCAGGACACGGATTGTATGTTGTAGCGACGAGTTCCCAAAGCAGCAGAAATTATTAATATTTAACAGGACATGCGGGGACGGGAGTACTCGACACAACTGTGTGTAAGGATACACAGGGAAAAGGTCTGTGCGACAAAAGGACACAATATAGACAACGTTGTTGGGGTGGTTTCTACATTATTTTCCATATTTATAGTAAGTAAAATGTATTAAATGTCTATTCACTATTTACTTTTGGAATTGTATTCATCCATGTTGTATAGCAGGTTTCTTAAACCTTGCCAAGACATGAAAAAGTCCCTCAACTGCAACATATCTACCTATGGGTACAAGTTAACCCACAATATACAAGAGCATAGAGCATCTACCTATACAGTCTTGCCAGTTCAGAAACTTTTACTTTACATATTTTTCTACGTGTATCAATTTCATGCCACGGTAGCTTTGGCCAATACCGCTATATCCATTTTCTTATTGACTTCTCATGACAGATCCCGATAACCTTGTATTGTTTCTACAAAACTCTGCCTTCAGAGTTGGTTGAAAGTTGCCCTCCTAACAGAGACCTTGCCTGGGCCAAGTGACAATACTGTGGCCTTTGCCCACAACACTTGGCTGAGGGATGTAGACTCTTTCTACAATACTTGGTTGAACAGTTGGTACTTTGTTATCCTCAAGAGACACCCTTAGGCACAGATGGGTACTTTGGCAATTGCTGAGCTCTTTAGGCACAGCTGGACGCTTGAACACTGCTGTAGTACCATCCTGGGATATTCACCGGTAGAAAGCAAGTGGTATTTGGCAAGTTTTATCTTCCATTATAACTTTGTTGCAATGAACGGTTTTGCTTAATTAAACCCAGTGCTCTTGAGGGGTTGCAGACAAGTGTGTTAAACGAGCACCAGTGAGATTTCAGAAAACAAGAATAATAAGGCAGACATGCAAAAAACCATGAGAAACGGTCTACAGGAAAGAAGTATGTATACAAATTATCTCCCCGAACAAAGAAACTCATCCTAAGGAAGTTACCTGTCCAAACCTACCCTATTTAAGAAGTTATTCCCAGAGCAATGATGAGCCCATTCTATGGAACCAACCGGTGCAAACTTTTTAGGCAATATAGAGACATATATGCAGTATAGTAACGGATATTAATTTAAAGGCCAATAACAATAAAAAAGTCTGCGTACGCTTGTTAAGGTCATCCCTCACAATGGAAAAGATTTAATTTTTTTGCTAATAAAACAAATGTTGCAATTTCCACAAAGCAATGTTGTGTGTTATTCTAATCATAAGCAACAAGGTGATTTTATTTCCAAGTAACTCATTTAACTAGCCTGCATTTAAACAAATAGGTTTTCATACAGTTACATATTTGCAACATAGTAGGTGCTGGTGCACGCTTCAATTGATTGCAACAATAGTGTTTTCCTGCCACTGACTGGCTTCTTCAAGTACTTTCATATGCATTGTTTAAGGGGCTCCCTGGGACACAGGAGTGTCCCTTTAAACAAATAACTCCTATCTATTTGGATTCACTGACATAATATACAGTATTTGTAGGTTTGTGTGCCAGTTTGGCAGAGACAGTGACTAAAGTTGATGGTAAAAGGCCAGAATTCTGAGTGCTCTTGGTGGTAGTAGAGATCCCCAATAGTGGCATAAGAGCATTAAAGTTTGATGCAGTGCTCCAAAAAAAAGTTACAAATAAAAGTTTTGTTCAAATGGTACATCACTACAGAGTGGGCAAGGGAGGTGTTTTTTTTGCCTACTACGCGTCAGGGGTGTTATTTCAGACCTGGTTATTTATATGAAATACAGATTAATTTCTTACCAGCATAGATTGTCCTCACAAATGTATCTGGAGACTTAATTTCTATGACATCTGATACAGGAGCCACATCAAGCTTTGCTGCTACTCTGGGCAACAAATTCTGGGGAAGAGAGGATTCAACATTTTTATTTATTTGTATTATAAAGAGCCATCACTTCCCAAATGAGCAACAGGGCTAATCAAACATTAACAGTAGCATACAGCCTGCTTACCTTTCCAAAGGCTGATGCTCCAGCAATGATGTGTGTGAAAGCAAATTGCTTCTGGGCTTCCACAACCAGTGGGGTCAACTCCTCTGGGAACAAAATATAGAGTCCTTGTTATCTGTAGCACAGATTAACTGCTTTTATAAAGCAGTAAATAGTTATGATATACATAATGCATTATAGTGAGAGTAACAATAATGTGCATTCTTCTCAAAAACATGATTCCATTGGCCGAAAAGGCAACTTTCAAATCCCAGTGTTTTTACTACAATAGAAAAATTGAAGCAGAAACAATTATATACATGATCCTTTTCCACATGCTTTGAGTAGGTCTATGAGTATTATTCATGTTTTCTGACAGATGCCGTATTAAAATACCATCCCATGGTCGTGTGAGCTTAAAATCAGATAAACTTTCCTGTTTAATAACTATGGCCAGTCATTTTTCTTTTACAATTTTCACAAAACGACGAGTATCTTAGATACACTTGATTTTACATAGCCGACAGCTGATGGATTGTAGACGCTTGCCTATTATCTCTGCATGGATCGACACCAATCAGCTGAGAGCGGTAATAGCGATCCCCTCTGCCGATTTTGGTAAAAACCATATCACTCCCTACAGGAGTAGTAGGCGCCTTCAGCCCAGAGGAAAGCATCTTGTAAGTATTAAGGGACAGAAATAATTTTGGCTTCTTTAGCAGCACATCAATATTCTTATGAGTAAGGAAGGGAAGAAAGAAACACATCAAAGGTGAAGATAATTGCATTTTGTCGCACAGAGAAATATGAGAAAAGCAGACCAAAGTAGTAGATCTAAAACACTACATGCACAAGCTATGGAGGAAAGGTGCTGAATGACATGGGAAGCCATTTACATGTTTCTCACCTGGCAGGAACCCCTTGTACACATCATGCTGCGCTACGAACAGTTTGGAGACACCCTGCACCTTTGCAAGTTCTTCTGCTACCTGTAGCGACAAACGTTACACATTCTACTTTCACCATTTATAAATGGCGCAGGCTATGAAATGTTTTACATATAATAAGATACCAAAACCTACACAAAGCCTCAGCTTGATGCCGAGTTCTACAAAGTTATGATGCTAAAATATAAGCTAAAAAGGGGCATACATGATTCTATTAACATTATCAAAACCACAGAATTGGGATATTCCTTATAAATGCTTTCAAAAAGCCTGTAACTTGAATGATCCATCCATTTCCCTATTTCCGGCCCTGTTAGAAAATATACTACAAAATGTTTTTAAGACGTATTTTATTTATACATTTTCTGCCATTCCTCTATGGGTTATTATGACTTGTTTTATTGCGCTAAAACACAGTGACACCCTAACCCCAAGCACTCAAGCTCTTAGAAAAAAGGGGTCACCATGGAGGCGCATATGGATCTGGGTCCAAAAGAGGTATAAACAAGACTGTGTGTTACATAACCCTACAGCCTCCATGCAAAGTGGACGTTTAGCAGGAGGTCAGACCTACCTTAGAGCAGTTATTGCCGGCCACCAGACAGGCCACATCACCTCCTAGTTTCTGTGCAGCAGATATTGCACTGAGGGTAATTGGGGTCACCTGTTGGGTGTCATGTTCAGCAATAACCAGAGTGCTGAGTAACCTGCGAAGGGCAGAGGCCTGGAGGAAGAAAAAGCAGCTTATTACATATGCGATACGGGAGATAGATTATATAAATTCAGCGCGTTTATCAGAAATAACCCCGTACTCTCCCGTCTCCAATGCGTGCTTATTAAGACTCTTTCATTACCCCACGCTGCCCGCCGGTTGTCAGGGATCGGTACATGACAGCCTCACTGTCGGACACAGAGGTGACCGGGGTTGAGACGATTTCAACACGCGACAAGATATTAACAGAAGGGCGCAGAAGAATGACATCATATACGTTCTATACACAAGAGTCCCGATACATATATCACTCTTTGTCGCCGCTTTTTTCATAGAAAACAAATGTGAAGGATTCGTTACACTTATTTTATGAGTTGATGGCTGCCGTGATCAATTGTATGTTACTTAAAGTGGCGACTTTGTTTGCAAAAAACATTCATCGTGCTCCTTGTTACATGTTTGAAAGAAACTGCCCAATTCATATTGTTCTGATATTGACAGTCTTATTGGCTTGGTAATAAACAATGATCTGCTTATCAAATCACAAATTTAGCATCATCCACAATTATTTTGTTATTCTGAGAAATCCTTTGTGTGTGGGCAAATCACAAGTCTTAACAGTGTTTCAAGAAAGCTTCTACATTTATAAATATTTTATTTGGATTCGATAGATCAACACAACTGCACCATTGGAATACCGACCAAGAACATTTACAGTTCAGCGGAATCCAGGTTACAGTGGATCATTTGTATACTTGGGAAATTTCAGGGTTTTTGCCCCAATGTCATTGTGAAGGGGCACACAGTCTGGAGTTGACCTCTTTGTGTTCTACACAGCTATGATCATGTATAAGGCTCCCAGATGGTGATTTTGCTACCACTATGTTATGGTTGATTGATACCCCTGTTTGCACACAAGTGACTCAAATGTATCTTATAAATTATATGATTTCCGCCAAGACCGGTATTAGAGCCATTATGTAAACACATTTAGCGACTCGCCAAATAAAATCTTCACCAAAGGCTATTAAAGGGTGGGTCAGCTCAATAAGAAGGACCCCAGGTATCACCATGTGGGAATGCTAGCTGTCCAGAGAAAACGTACACAAGTGTTGTGTATTCTCTCATGCTCCAGGATACTGGTGATCTCATCAGCTATGTTTTTCAGAAAACATATAATTTTCACATATTGCATATCAGCCCCAGTCAGGATGTGGTGTCATATGTGGGCTTTCTGTTTCAACAGATCACAAGGTGCAGGTGTTTTTTGATAATAAAATAGACCCCATACCTGGCCATACTCACCTTTAGCTACTCCATCTTCCAACAACAGTAGACACCTGTAATATTTGAAGGTGTCATGTAGCAGCCATATGCTCGTGCAAGGGAATCAATTAATCACAGCAGGGGATCTCAAATGAACCATCATGATTAATTCATCAAACCCTTCTGAGATCTTGTGGTTGTTGCAGCCTGCTAGGCATATGGGTGATTGCTCTAAAGGCCTTCATAGCCTAGTGTCCTTGGACCAGATGGGGATGGGGAAGCATGATTGCTGATCATTGATTAAAGCAGAGTTTGGTCAAGAGGGGGATACAGTGTTGGAGGGGGGCGGTTTCAAAACATTGCCTACTCTCCTCATCTCTTTAGCCTGGATCAGTAGTGACGTAACCATAACCCATTGTTATTATCACAAATATGGAGATAGCAGAAAGCGTAACAGGCCGCAGCTTGCTAATTTAGGGTTATCTAAGTTGCCAAAGTGGAAATTTGCAGGTTAAGGTGCCCCTGGGATACAAGGCTTAAAACTGCATGACAGGTGATCTCTGAAAAAGAAAAATTCAGAACTTAAGCATGTGCAGCTTCAAATGCAAGGAGCTAAACTTGTAAAGAAAGGACAGGAGTTTGTAATGGGTAATGGGTAATGGGTATAATAGAAACATGGTGGGATGGAACTCATGACTGGCCAATCAATTTCTATAGTTACATACTTTTTAGAAGGGATCCATTATAGAAAAGTGGGGTCTATCTATATGTGAAACTGGACTTGTGGGTAGGAATGATCAAGAGAGGTAGAGCTGATCATGCCTATGAACAACTACTCAAAGTTTTAATTACAAGAGATTATATCAAGTTTGAAATAAGCCTACCAGAAATGGTGCCTTGATGTATTGTACTGAATTTCTATCCCATACCAAAGTATGGGAACATTTGGGAAACACTATCTATTCTACAACATGATGTTTTCGAAATGCATTTTGATAAAAATCAATTAGCCCAGGGAGGCTAATTTTAATTTGCTATGGTCTTCAATAAACTGTGTATACATTTTTTCAAATTAAAACGACAGAATAAGGCTAGGTTTCCACTTGGGTTTTTGTCCGGCGTTTTTTTCTTGATGAAAAACGCCAGGAAAACTGCCAAGAAAACTGCCGCTGCATTTACCTGCGTTTTGGCGTTTTTTCTGCAGTTTTTTGTGGCGTTTTAGCCTTTCTGTGGAAATTGCTTTTTTTGACCTTAGGCAGTTTTTCCAGCCTTTACAAGTTAGAGTTTCACCCAGCTAAAAGGGATTAGGATAAATGGCAAGTATCTGCCCTCTCCTGATGTCATTTACTTGGTAGACCCTTTTGTCTCTTTTCTGTGGTTTGTAAGGCATGCTTTATTTCGAATGTCTGCTCCTCTGGGAAGATTGGCCCCAAATGATGGTGCAAATTGTTTGCTGTTGCTTTTGGCACGCAGGATCCAGTCGCGTATGTTTGTTTGTAATGGCATGTTTGTTCCAAATGGTGTAAAATTCAATATGAACCAGTCCAGGACTTTGTTTTGTGTGAAACTGTTTGTTTTCAGCCTATTTCTCGTAGGACACACAGATACTGGGTCCATCCTCTGCATTGTAACTGTGGAAAAAACGCCATAAAAAACGCCAAGGCAATAAACCCACATGGCTTTTTCAGGCTTGGTTTCCATTGGGGTTTTTTTTGCTAAAAACGCCTATAAAAACGCCAATAGCGCCACCTGGCGTTTTTTTGTGAAAAACGCATGCAGCCAGATGTTAGCTGTAATTCAATAGGAAATCGCAAAATGCCATTTCCACTTGGCGTTTTTATGTTTAGCGTTTTTTCAGTCCTCTTTGGCGTTTTTCTGCTTTTTTGGGCTCTGTGGCAGTTTTTCAAAATCGCAGCATGTTGACACTCTGGCGTTTTTTGCAAGAAATCTTGGCTTTTTTTCTCCAATAGAAGTCTATGGGAGAGAAAAAACGCCATGAAAAAGCCATGTGGGTTTATTGCCTTGGCGTTTTTTATGGCGTTTTTTCCACAGTTACAATGCAGAGGATGGACCCAGTATCTGTGTGTCCTACGAGAAATAGGCTGAAAACAAACAGTTTCACACAAAACAAAGTCCTGGACTGGTTCATATTGAATTTTACACCATTTGGAACAAACATGCCATTACAAACAAACATACGCGACCGGATCCTGCGTGCCAAAAGCAACAGCAAACAATTTGCACCATCATTTGGGGCCAATCTTCCCAGAGGAGCAGACATTCGAAATAAAGCATGCCTTACAAACCACAGAAAAGAGACAAAAGGGTCTACCAAGTAAATGACATCAGGAGAGGGCAGATACTTGCCATTTATCCTAATCCCTTTTAGCTGGGTGAAACTTCTAACTTGTAAAGGCTGGAAAAACTGCCTAAGGTCAAAAAAAGCAATTTCCACAGAAAGGCTAAAACGCCACAAAAAACTGCAGAAAAAACGCCAAAACGCAGGTAAATGCAGCGGCAGTTTTCTTGGCAGTTTTCCTGGCGTTTTTCATCAAGAAAAAAACGCCGGACAAAAACCCAAGTGGAAACCTAGCCTTATGGCGTTTTTTCTCTCCCATAGACTTCTATTGGAGGAAAAACGCCAAGATTTCTTGCAAAAAACGCCAGAGTGTCAACATGCTGCGATTTTGAAAAACTGCCACAGAGCCCAAAAAAGCAGAAAAACGCCAAAGAGGACTGAAAAAACGCCAAACAGAAAAACGCCAAGTGGAAATGGCATTTTGCGATTTCCTATTGAATTACAGCTAACATCTGGCTGCAGCCGTTTTTCACAAAAAAAACGCCAGGTGGCGCTATTGGCGTTTTTATAGGCGTTTTTAGCAAAAAAAAAAACCAAATGGAAACCTAGCTTAAAGGTAGACCATTTTTAAAACAAGCATGCTAGAAAGTGAATGTTTGCTGTTTGGAAACATCATATATGGAGGATGATCTGGGAATTCTTGTACGAAATAAACCTTCCAGCAGTTGATCTAAAATAAAAGAAAAAGGTTTCTTTGGGTTAGTTTAGACATTTGGGGTAGTTTAGATATGGAATACACTGTCTAGGGATATTGTTGTTGACCGATTCAGTTCATACTTTCAAAAAAGGTTGCATTCCTTTCTAGAAAACACAGTCTTTTGTAGTTAGAACAACTTAACTTTAGCATTGATATTGTTGACCCAAAGAAAGATATATCTGCCTTAGGAACCCCGAACAAATGTTGTACTTTGAGACATATTGAATGAAAATCTTACTTAGTTTTTTGGGGTTATTTTGTGATCCTTCTTCTGGATCCACAGATAGGAATACCTGGAAGTGTTGGCCCTGATGGGCTTTTTTGAGTAACTATGTATCTATGTGTTGAAATACAGTGTTGGAGTTTAACATATACCCAAACACATATTTCCCACTTTTTGTGTCTGGTGTGGTTTTTCTGGGATTAAGGCAGGGCTACATAGAACTAGGTCAACTATTCTGAACTCATGCTACGTATTATATTTATAATTGCCAGTTACCTCTTTGACAGTAACAGGGACTTTTATCCCACTAGCAGGCTGTCACAAACAATTACCTAGTTCTCCTCTGTCCTGAACATGAGCATTCCCCACATCATAGTAAAAAGGCCAACATGCAAATTGGGCAAAAGGGGTTATTACAATAAAGAAATTTGGAACCCAAATTACTCTATCCATCTTTTCTAAGAGTTCAGAATGTTTGCTGGGTATGAGTATAGCAACGGCGTTCTACTCCTCAAACTGTTACAATAATATGTGTAAGAAAATACCTTTTATTAGAATTTGTACACAATTAATATATTAATGTATATAAAGAATTTTCTTTCCATGGCTATCATTGTACAGTTCTTTACCTATATTAATTATGTGTATATAGACAGAATAAATGTGTTTAGAAATTAGATAAAATACAACATGCTTCTACTGAGTATCTTTCCCAAGTTTATAAAAGCTTGGAAATTGACAAAAAGCCTTGGTACTACTTTGCTTCTGAGCAGCATCTTTATCTCACTGGCCGATTGAAATTTTCTTAAAGGAAGCTAACATTACGTGGACATCTATGTTCTGTTGCCTCAAGTAAACAGCAGAAAATGAGTTTATAGAGTATTGTTTGCACAAAAACAAGACATAATATTAAATGCCTTACTTGGTTACATAAACAGCTAGCAATAAGTTACATAAGAATCAAAAAATTTCAAAACAAACAAAAGTGCCCTTCTAAGCCCATTTATAATGTTGGGAACTTTGGGTAAGTACACTATATGACCACAAGTAAATGGACACCTGTCCATCACACTATATGAGTTTGTTGGTCATCCCATTCCAAAACCATGGGCATTAATGGAGTTGCCCAACCCTCTGCGGCTATCCACAACTGCCTCCACTCTTCTGGGAAGAGTTTTCACAAGATTTTGGAGTGTGTCTGTGGGAATTCAGCCCATTCAGCCAAATGAGCATTTATAAGATCAGGCACTGATGTTGGATGAGAAGAGCTCTGTCCAGGCCACTCGAGTTCCTCCACACCAAACTCACCATACCATGTCTTTATGGATCTTGTGCACAGGGGTACAGTAGTACTAGAACAAGAAAGCACCTCAAACTGGTGCCACAAATTAGGCACTATGCAACTAGGTAGGTAGCGTCCTCCTGATATCCACCAAATCCAGATTCTTCCATTAGACTTCCAGATAGTGAAGTATGCAGCTGGTCAGCCATGGAAACCCATTTCATGACGCTCCTAACACAAACTGCTTGTGCTGATGTTGCTCCAGGGGCAGTTTGGCACTCTGTAGTGAGCGATGTTACATAGGACAGATTTTATGCTCTATGCTCTTCAGCATTTGGCAGCCCTGCTCTGGGAGTGTATATGGTCTACCACTTTGTGGTTTAATGTTGTTACTCCTAGAAGTTTCCACTTCACAATCATATAATTTACAGTCAAGCAGGGCAGATATAGAGGCAGAATTTTCATGAGCTGACTTGTGGCACAGGTGGCATCCTATAACGTTTAAAGTCACGGTTCTCCACATGCTTGATGGTTTATACAATGAATAAAAAACCAGAGTAAGTGTTAGCTCTATTTTCCAGTGTGTGCTAGGGTTAGATGCGTTATCTTCTAATTAGGCTGTAGGATGAGCATTAAGTGCAGATGGGGTCATGGATTAAACCATTATGAAATTAAGACAGATGGAAGTACCTTATTATCAATAAGAAGAGATTTCCCACCATCTGCATCTAGACATAGACCTGAACTAACACTAGGTTCTCCAAGACTAGCTTTAGATTAGTGATCATTATGTTTTAAATCGTAAAAATCTCAACCTTTTATACATAATACACATAACGTTCGTATGGCTATTGCTTTCTGTGTACAAAGCTCCTGGGACATTGGGATTTTAAGAGGAGATTATACGGACTAATAAAATGGGTTATAGGCATGGGTTATACAGCACAGTAGAAGGTTGTTATAGGAAGAGGTTTTAATTTGTTATAGGAAGAGGTTATACAGGCCAGTAGGTGGAATTATATTGAACTGTAGATGAAGTCGTGGTTAGTGGTTGGAAGATTGGTAGGCAGCAATATAGAGAGAGGTTCTATGGAGTAGTAGATGGATTTATAGGGAGATTATATGGAGCAATAGGTGGAGTTATATGGAACGTTTACGTGAAGCAGTAGCTGGAGTTATGGTAAGCCGTTATATGATTGTCAGACAGCATAACATAGAGCGGTTATATGGAGCAGTAGATGGAGCTATAGGGAGATATTATTTGGGAGCAGTAGGTGGGGTTATAAGGAACAGTTACATAAAGCAGTAGGAGGAGTCATGTAAAGCCAATATATAATTGGCAGGCAGCATTATATAGAGAGGTTATATGGAGCAGTAGATGGAGAGGAGAGGAAATACAGATTTAGGGAGAAGCTAAATGGATATATGGCTGTTTTTTTTTCTTTTCTTCAAATATAAAGACTGTTGAATGGAACAGTAAAAGTAATTTTAGAGATTGATTTGATCTAAGATTAGATGCTACATTGTGTTAGTTGACCTCTGCTTGGATATTTTCTCCTTAACTGGATTGTCCTTCATTTGTACAGTAATTATTCACTGCTTCTTAAATAATGTTAATATAATGTTAACATGGAATCATGGACAATTCTCACTGGAAGATGGAATTTTTGTTTTCATTGTTGAAGATTGGAGCCGTATTTGTATTATAAGATCTTTTTGTTCATTAGTGAACAGACTGTTTTTGTTATATTGGATTTTGACAGCTTATAGAACAAGCCACAGTGATAAGAAATGTAATTTGCTAATTGGGCGTTGAGCGTGATTAAACTTGTTAAGATTAGTTGGTTAGTGTATCCATGACTATTGAGTATTCTTTATTGGAAGATGTTTAGTCCCGACTCATTAATCCCAACTATAAATGGGACAGACTGTTGCTTTGATAAATTCATATTGTTACAGGGCATTAGGATTTGGTGTGACTTAAATGTCAGACTTTCCTATTAGTTAAATGCAATGGACCTCAATCTTCTTGATAATAGTGGTCTGTATGCTCCAAGGGATTATCAAATGGCTAATTATGGGCAGATTGCCATTAATGTGATTATGGATTGAATATTAACCTAATTTAAGATTGATCTCAACATTTTTCGGCTGCTGCTTGTGGTTAATTGGATTGAAGACCCCGCAGACAGCTTGCAGAAGAATTTAGCAGTTAATAGTTTGATCTCTTTTCTTCTCTGTCTGAGGTTCACCTTCCACTGGCCTGTCAAATGATGAGATAGGGAAGCAATATTATAAAGATTGATAAATAAGAAAACGTGTTAAAAGGCATCTTATTGCTTTTTAACACAATAGCCCCATGTACGATTATATTTGATGATGATGTCATAATTGTATTGTTTTTCCTATAAACTTTCTACAGGGAATAGAATCTGACCCATCATAATATAAAGCAACATTTCCTTGTGTGTTGGGATCCCCAGTTACTGGGAGGTTGCAGAGCTTGGGGCCTGTCTGCAAGCTTTCTTTTTAACACTCTGAATTCATTATTTTGTCCCACTTGAAAGCAAAGTAAAAAAAAACCATATAAAATATTCACATGTGGAAAACATTGTCAAAGTGACATTTATTATTGATACATCCATTAAGGATCTTACTCCATCCAATAAACACACAAAATGTAAACAAAAGTATCCCACACCATAAAAAATGCCCAAGAGGGGTTAATTTGTGGTCGTACAAAAAGCTGCCCTGATTCCATCTTACATATGTAGTGCAGGAGAAATAAGTTTTACTTTTGGGAATGCTGTGTATGGGTTATTGTCTTTCGCTCCATCAGAAAAGGAACCTATCATGGTATCCTAAAGGTAAGCAGACAATGCTAATTGAAATACGTCTACATTTTAGTAAATAAAATCCAGTAAGTATCCATGTGCAGGTTATTATATTCATGCATTGTCCCCTCTGGCAATAGTATCTAATGCTGCTCCAGCGTGGGATATATCATTTGAAAGCATGATTGCAGTCACTTGATTTTCTATCTTCTAGCTGAGATTATATTATTTCATAGTGTTAATAGCTTGCAATTGATTAGACAATAAACTACTGGCCCATGGATATGTTATTCTGTATAATTATTCATGCCTCTGTTTTGGGTATATTCACTAAAGAGAGAGTTTGCATGACATTTGTGTTTCAGCTTCTTGACATATCTTTATGAAAGCCCAACTCCAGGCAGCTTCTGATACAGGAAGAGTTTAGCTGGCCATGTATAATGTATAGTTAACGCTGAGATTTCTTAAAGTAACTTACTTTACCCATTGAATTATGCATTATACAGGGTCAGCACAGCCCTTCTTGCTGGAGAATAGGGATGGCCCTTCATAATGAGTAGTGACATGAGGGAGTTGAATCCACAACTCTTCTAGAGAATAAACCCTTTAGTGACATTTTTATTTGTTCGTGGAGGAACCATATGGGTCTATTGTATTAATTAGCAGCTATGATTATACATTTGATTCTGTTATATACTGTTATATAAATAATGAGGATGAACATTAAACATTATTTCTTTTGTCCAGTGGAACAGATTTGTTGCCAGTATGTCTGCTTTATAAAGGGTTGTTGAAAATAAGGACTATTTGAAGCATTTTTTGCAAAAATTATTAGATTTTAATGAAGAAATTTGAAAGCTGAAATACAGATGGAAAGGCCCATATATATGTGTGTGTGGCTTTATATACATCACAGTCTGCTTGGACATATAAGGAGTCCAGTAAAATGAAAAGCTCTGGAGTCATAACATCTTTATTTTAATAAATAGAACAATGGGAGCAGTTGGAGCTTTTAAATTTATGATACGGATATGTAGAGTTAGTAAATTCATTAAATACAGTATATTTACAGTACTGACAGGGAAAGAACACCAAATGTTCACCTTGAGGAATTATACTGTAACAGTGTATAAGTTCCCCTGAATTCTCTGGCCCAAAGAACTCCAATATGACCCAGTAATACTTACTATAAAACTGCCCAGCCAAGGCATATATATATATATATATATAAATAGGAACATCTGCTGAGGGAGAGGGAGTTACAAACTGCTGGAGGTAAAATAGTAAAATAGCAAAATACTATCATTATAAAATGCAATATATGCCAAAAGAATATTCTGAAATGCTTGGAAGGCTGTATATAAACCACAATGTTTGTTATTTATAAGAAGCGTTCAGTGTCTTCATAAATGATTTCATACATTACCAATTGTACCCAGTAGAGGGCGCTCTGCAGCCAGACGTTCATGTAGTATACAGTATATGTAGTAAACGAGGTTGAGTTTTAGGGGGTTGTGAGAAATAACTTAGCATAAGTTAGATAGCAGTTTATGTACTAGAGCATCCCAAAAGAGAACATGTGTACACCATGCATTCTGATCCAAAACACGTTTACAGGAAGAGAATGTATAGTAAATCCATTTAAGAATGTCACTGAAGCCATTCTTACTATTGAAATCAGAGGCAGCTCTTCCCTTGTGGGGGGTAATTGTGCTATCTATAAATATAGGTGATGAGTCATTGGAAGACCCATGATTCCAGGCTGGGAGTGGAGGAAGCATTAAGCTGGTTCCAGTTCTGGTTTGGCTTTGTCTCCTTCGCCTCCCATCTCCCAGGCATCATGTATGATCCCAAGTCTTATGTATTGGGAGAAGTTATGGTGTAAGTGGTAAAAGAGGCACAGGGCATTCTGTTGTGATTGGACTAGTTTAGGTGTCCAATCCAACCAAGACAGTGAGACTCATGTGCCTCTCCTGGACTTTCCCAACAATGCCAGGACACTTTGAAGATGTGTAATTCACACAAGTTCTACAATTACTCTGTGATGCTACCCAATGACAGTCACATATGGGACACAATGGAACAGCCAGAAGACTGCCTTGGTTATTGTGGTTCCCCTTACAGTTTTGTAATGGCTTCTAATAAATGAATACGTTTAACACCTCCCTCTAAGATACAAGTGCAGCAAAAATGCCCGCTGTCCTTAAGAGAGTTAACGTTATATATATATATATATATATATATATATATATATACCGACTAGTATATATATATTCAGTGACCTCCATTATGCTCATTGTGAGAAAAAAAAATCTACTTAAAAAAGTTCAGTTTGCCTCTTTGGGTCACAGTATGGATTTGCTCATCACCATATGTAATAACATTCAATAAAATATTGCACAAGCGAATTATCCTCAATGATGTATATCACTGATATGCGTCCTATGAGTGAATTATATATATATATATATATATATATATATATATATATATATATATATAACATATTTTAATGTATACGATATATATATATACCAAGCAATATAAATCGATATGTAATTGGTATTCTAATTATAACTCTAATAGATATAGGATGGACTTGGTTGTTTAAAAGCAATTATAATGAAGAAGTATGATCATCAAAACTCATTTTATACACACAAATTATCTAGATTACCCGAATTGTCTAATGTTTTGGGAACCTATGATGAAAAATCTGGCACTTCAAGAGCAGGCTGCCCATTTAAACTGCCGTCCAATCAGCTTCCAACATGTCTAGCCACGCCCCCCTGCCCTGTCGCTCGAGAA